>NC_067237.1:32586757-32704257 GCF_019924925.1 Ctenopharyngodon idella | reverse complement strand
TCTGTATATCATTTAATGCCAAAAGCAACCATTCTCTTACTTTTATTTACATGCATTATTTACTATGTCAAATGATTAAATGATCCACGCCGTTCTCTTTGTTGTTGCTTAGCGATTTTTGCGTTCTTTAGCTACGGCAGTTGACAGTTTACTTCCGGTCGCCGTTGCCTTTCCATCAACAGCTGTTGCTTAAAGTCTCTAATGTCAGCCTCAGGGGTGTGGAAATACTTCAAAATGAATGATGACAACCCACACATTGCGAACTGCATGCTTTCAATCACAATTCGTTATCAATTAGTGAAGGCGGGATAGGCGGAATCGCGCTGAATGACACAGACCAGAAGCGTTCTCTTTTGCGCGCTCTCTCTCTTTCTTGCACTCGATCCGAGTTCTTTCAGACAGCGCGCGATCAGTTCTCCTTGCGCCAGAATGGTCAATGCACACATGGTTGTCAAAATGTCCATCGTGTGGAGTATCTCGCTTAAATACAGTTGGTTATGGCTTAAGTGGACGTAAACATTTGGGTGAAAAACAGGATATACAGGATATGTGTCACTCAGTATCCATGGATTCGGTCTTAAAGAAACCGTATAGCCTAATTAAATATTTGTCATTAATGTTAATTAAACAACAAAAGATGTTAAATAAATGTATACATGGTAAATAAACCTACTGTATCTGAAAAACAAGTTTATTTAATTTGTATCTCTATAGTATTTGTTGTATTGTTTATAATTTGTTTGTAAATTTCTTTTTATATAACAACAATTATATATATTGGTAATTATGCCCTTTGAAGGTTATTGGACACTGTGAAATTTTTGTTCTTTAAGTTTGTGACAAGCTCATAAAAATTATTACTTTTTCATTAGAGTAATAATAAAGAAGATGTCCTACATTCATTAGTTTCACTGTGTTGTGCTTGGATAACTGCAACATCACCAGAAAAAAAAAAAAAAAAAAAAAAAGGAAATGTATAGGCATCGGTATCGGCGAGTACCAGAAAAAAATATCGGTACTCGTACTCGGTCCTTAAAAAATGGTATCGGTGCATCCCTAATTTTTTCCTCAAGTTAGTAACACTGTATCATAGTTTAAAAGCTGAAAACATTCTAACACAAACAGAACTCAAGGCATTTCCTCACACCTTCCCTGTGTCCCTTGCAATTCACTGGAATCCTTTGTCTTTCCAGTGTTGAGTGTGGCACTGGCAGATTTCCAACCCATTAAATGCCACCTCAGCAGCACCTCGGAAATTATTGCACCGAGAGGAAGGAGAGAGAACCGACAAGGGGGAGTTACAGTCAATCCTTTACATAAACGCACATGAGGAGGGGCACTGCTGTGTTTCTACTTGACAGATGATAAAAAACCTTGCAGAGCCTCATTCCCTCTAGACGATCTGCAGTGCTGCAGAGGAGCGCAATTACACCTGTTTAATACTAGACGCGCAAGCAGAGCAGAAGCAACGCAGACACATAGCCTACTATAGGCCTATATACATATAAAATGCTGTATATACACTCACCGGCTACACCTTGCTAGTACTGGGTTGGACCACCTTTTGCCTTCTGCCTTAATCCTTTGTGGCATAGATTCAACTAGGTGCTGGAAATTCCTTTGAGATTTTGGTCCATATTGACTTGATAGCATCACACAGTTTCTGCAGATTTGTCGATTGCACATCCATGATGCAAATCTCCCATTCCACCACATCCCAAAGGTGCTCTATTGGATTGAGATCTGGTGACTGTGGAGGCCATTTGAGTATAGTGAACTCATTGTCATGATCAGGAAACCAGTTTGAGATGATTTGAACTTTGTGACATGGTGTGTTATCCTGCTGGAAGTAGCTATCAGAAGATGGGTACACTGGGATCATTAAGGGATGGACATGGTCAGCAACAATTCTCAGGTAGGCTGTGGCATGTAAACAATGCTGATTTGGTACTAAGGGGCCCAAAGTGTACCAAGAAAATATCCCCCAAACCATTACACCACCACCAGCAGCCTGAGCAGTTGATACAAGGATTGATGGATCCATGCTTTCATGTTGTTTACGCCAAATTCTGACCCTACAACCTGAATGTCGCAGCAGAAATCGAAACTCAATGTTTATTCAATCTTCTATTGTCCAATTTTGGTGAGCCTGTGCGAATTGTAACTTCAGTTTTCTGTTCTTAGCTGACAGGAGTGGCACCTGGTCAGGTCTTCTGCTGCTGTATCTCGTCTGCTTCAAGGTTCGGAGATGCTCTTCTGATTACCTCAGTTGTAACGATTGTTTTTTTGAGTTACTGTTGCCTTTCTATCAGCACGAACCAGTCTGGCCATTCATTTCGCCCACAAAACTGCCGCTCACTGGATATTATCTCTTTTTTAGACCATTCTCTATAAATATTAGAGATGGTTGTGCGTGAAAATCCCAGTAGATCAGCAGTTTCTGAAATACAGTACTCAGACCAGTCCGTCTGGCACCAAATAGCACTTAAATCACCTTTCTTCCCCATTCTTATGCTCAGTTTGAACTTCAGCAGATTGTCTTGACCATGTGTACATGCCTATCCCATATGGAAAAGTTTTGTTAAAAACATCTGTGATTCTTATATGTTCCAACAGAATATTATAAGGGACATATATGCTGCAAAAAACACATATACAAATTGCATAATATTTATGTATTTTCAATCCTATATGTCCCACATATATAACTAAAGTCTTATAGATTTTCATGATGTAAAAACATAGGAAAATAATGCAAATTTAATAGGCCTATGAATGTCCACCATATCTCTTAAGATAAGTTCACTCAAGCTCTTGATCTTATCTTGTCCTAAGTGGAACCCTACACCTGTCAATCACAGTTATATAATGTATAATCATAGACTTTCAATCTTAGATCAAACACATATAAACTACACGCAAGCACATATTTTAATTACAAAATTAACATTTTAATTACAAAACTAATTAATTAGATTAACGTTTTAATGTGGGATGACACTTGGTGACTTTAGTCGCATTAGCTATGTGAACACAAAAATCATGGACATGATGTGTTAAAGGGTCAGGAAAAAAAGTCACACTTTGCTCCTTCACGGTTAAAAATTACTGCCATAGGAAATTAATGGGAAATATGAAAAAATACGAAAACTCTGAGAATCTTTTGGTGGTACAAACTACAAATCAACGTGCAGAAAAAAGTGCACAGCAATGAAGGGGTGACGCTCTAAAATGTGCAAAACAGATACATCCACCCCACTAGTGTGACTATAAAACAGAGCAAGTTTTTGCAAATGTGAAATAATCAAGAATTCAGCCACTATGCAGGAAAAAAACAGCAAGTTAGTTTGTTAGTTTGTTTGTTTGTTTGTTTCTCTCTCTCTCTCTCTCTCACACACACACACACAAATGAACTGGTGTGGCTGTAACAATTATGGTAACTGAGCCAAAAGAGAAAAAAAGTTAAGTAAAGGAAAAAAAATTCCAGAAGAAAAGGAGATTCATCCAATCACTGATCGTGCTGCAGTGAGAGACACCCCTAAGAGCCAATAGAGCCAATAGTAAGAGCCAATAGTAGCGGCGCATTCATAAGTCCCGCCCACTGGTCGCGCCGGCGCTGCTTTCAGTGTGAGCAGATGAGCACATACCGTTTCTCCTGAAAATCCGTTCATCTAACTGGAAATGTGATTGAGTCACTGAAAGTGGAGCTTTTGAAGTCGATGCGTCAGCCTGAAGTGTTGTGGTCGGAGACAGAGAAGAGAGAGACGGAGCGGATCCAGGTGTGTTGAAGCACTGTGAGTAATCTTCCTTTTGTGAATAAAGATATGATTCTATTTTGCTTTAGTGAGTGAAATTCCAGATATTAATCCGAATATAATGTAAATGACATGTCGAAGTTTCTAAAATGATTGATTTTGAGCCGTTTTGAGTAGGCCGCGTGCACACAGCGCGAGCTGAACTGATTAGCACATGGGCTAAAGCTAACACGTGTAAACATGAAATGCGACAAAGAGTGATATATGAGTGTCCGTGTGTTTAATAACTGCCTATTAATGTTTAATTTGATTGTCAATTTGAGATATTCATATGATTTATGGAAATGTCTGAATCAAAAGTTAATTGTGTTTTGCAAGGCCTGTCTCTCTTTCTGTGTGTGAACGTGATTATTGTCAATAAACCTAAATATAACTTTCACTTTACAACAGGGGGTCAAATTTTGTTACACACTTTTAGCCATTTATAAATAAAACCAGCACTAATTAAACCGTTACTAGCTTCTCATTGTTATTTAACAGTTTATTTAATTGGTGAAGTACATTCAGTTAATCATTAATTACTAGCTTATTTTTGTTTATTTATCGCATGAATGTGGATCCTTCAAATGTTTAATAAATTTTAATTAATGGCTAATATGCCCTTACTAGCCTATATGTTAAGTTAATCAAGAAAAAAATGGAGGAAAACAAAAAATTGAGAAATTACAACAAAAAAGTAAGAAAAAGAGGCGTGTATTAGTTATTCTACTGTTGTGGTGAATCAGCTATCAAACTGTTCACCTAGGATGGCTTGAGGGTGAGTAAAGCTTGGGCTAATTTTCATTTCAAAGTGAACTAGTCTTTTAAGTGTCTTCCTCAGGGCCAAAAATAGTGGCAATTCCTGTAAAACTCACAACTTTCTGGTTCCATTTGGAAGTCCAGATCCCCAAACATGCTGCTGTTGATTTGTCTAACTTGAATCTGTAGTCATGGACTGTGGGCCACTTTGCTTCCTAACAACAGCAATGTTTTGCCTTTTATTTGTTTGTGTCACAGGAGCAACGTTGCAGAAAGTGTCCTCATGTGGTGCCTGCCAGCATTGGGACAGCAATTAATGCCAAACTTACTTAAATTAGAGGGAAGAAAACATGATTGATGATTGATAGCCATGACAGTGTGTTCGAGGTATTTTGGTGTTGTTGGTGTGTGTTTTGCCTTCGCAAAGTTTAGTTTGATATCAAGTTGTAATTCTAAATTACTCTTGTGGAGTATAATTTGATTTGGTCTCTTTTGATTGTGTTGAAATAAAAGTATTTCTGATGCAAATTTGTGCAAGTAATTGACTGAAATCATATATGATTTGTTTATGCAGAGATATTGTAATATTGACTGAAATCATATAAGATAATTATATGTAGATATACAAGGAATTAGGTGGAAACATATAAAGCTTGAAGAACAGTCACACAATTTCCCTATTAAAATCATATAAAATCTATATAAAATTCATATGAACAAATGATGCAAAATTTAAATAAATCCTATATGGCTCACATATGATTCAATCAAGAATTTTAAATGATTTGTATAGGAAATTACTGATACATTTTTTTTTTTTTTTTTTTTTTTTACTAAAATCATATACTATTGCATACTGTTGTCATGTAAAACTCATAAGATTTTTACAGTATTCATATATGACCTAAAAGTGCCATATAAGTTGTATGTGTGATTTTTTTTTTTTTTTTTTTTTTTTTTTTAATAAATATGAAAGTGGCCATAATCGGTCTGATTTTGTATATGACATGTATTGGACTTATATGAAACACATAAGGAAATTCTGGCTGATTTGAGTAAGGAAGATATATGGTTGCTGTATATGAAACATACAGGTTTTTTCATAGTTATAACTATATTGAATTGCTACCATGCAATAGGTTGATTTAGATATTTGTGTTAACAAGCAGTTAAAAAGTGGCTGCAGAGTGCGTGTGGTTTATATGATAAAACTACTCTTAAAGTTAAGACATAACTCTAGTTTTAATCATTTAAACAGGCTTTTGAGATTTGAGCGAAAAACTCAGGCTATTTTTTCCACAGTACTGAAAGTCATATGATCATTATGAAACAGAACACCTCACGTATATGATTTTATTTTTCGTGGTAACTAGGGTATATTTTGACCAAGAACACTGTGCACTGTGGCTTTCATTTAGCTTGAGCAGCGCAGCAAAAACAGACCCGGTGTTGTGGCGAATTTCGAACCCCTGTCAAATTATTACCCTCCTTGTTGAGACTATAAATTGACTATAAATTGTCGTAGATCATCTGTAAAATAACCCAAAAAGTAATAGTAATGCCAACAAGCAACCAATCTGCTGCGTTGTATAACCATGAATTAGCCATTCAGACTGGTCTAGTCCACATCCCAAAATCCATTTCGCAGACCCAAGAAAGCAGCTTAGACAACTAAGAACATTAATAATCAGATTGTTTTTAAAAATAGACAGATCTTCTCATTGATTGTTGTTGGAGGTCAGAGATTAGCGTGTTGTGCGTTTTGGGTCTTGTAATGTTGTTTTTTTTCAGATCAGGATTATTGAATGCCATTTCATTGCATAATTCACAAATATTCCCTCTCAGAGTGTCTATAAAAAGAAAATACTCCTATAAAGGGCTTTTCTCTGGTGATAATGCTTCTAAAGTGTAATTCTAGATAGAATTGATGTTTTTGTTAAGACTTAATGCCTCAAATACAACTAAAATGCATAATATTGAAGGGTTTGTTAAAAAAAAAAAAAAAAAAAAAAGTCATTTACTGATCGTTATGTTGTTCCAAACTTACAACCAAGCTGTCAGGCTTTAAATAAGACAAAAAGCATCAAGTACATGCATACCAAAAGTATGTCTTGTGTCTTTTTGGAGTTTCACAGTGTAAATCACCATTGTTGCATAAAAAAAAAGCAGCTCGGACTTTGTTTAACATCTCTTTTTGTGTTTGACAGAAGAAAATATGGGTTTGGAATAACATGAGAGTGAGGTAATAACAACTTTTGGGTGAACAACTCTCACAAATAGCCATTAGTGGAAAGAACATTTTGTTCAAACACTATAACCATTTCACAATGGTTGTTTTGCAGTGTTTTACAACAGTGAGTGCGGTCTCTGGGGTTTTTCGAGCTAATCATCTCAGAAGTGTGTAACGGTAGTGCAGTAATCCTGAAAGTGCGCTGAAATGAAAATATGAATTTAAACCAAGTTAACCTATTTGACCCTATACTTTTTATGGGTTAAACACATCTTTGTGAATAATAAGCAGAGTACAGAAACATACTCAAAGCCACTCAGTTTCAAGTAAACCTTGACTGTTCAGAGTGGAAAACTAGAGCAACCGCCTACTTTGCAGTACTGTATGCACTGTACTGTACACTACATATAAGAAAAGGTAAAAAAATACTCATTTTGTCCAGAGTACAAACCATTTATCATCTATGAAATAAATGTTTTTTTTTTATCAATTTGTGTACAAATGTTTTAACTTTTACCTATAATTTTTTATATATTTTAAAGAAAATCCTTATGTCCAGACTTACATCCAATTATGAAATGTGAGAAATATGGTTATTTATTATAATTTGGTTATTTATTTATTTATTTACTTATATTTTAATCAAATTTTGTGTAAAAAATGCTTTCTAAAAATAATAAGCAATAAGGTACGAGAGGCTGTGCTGTATTATGAATAAGTCACAGCTGAAGGGCGTTGTTAGGCACGACACAAAGCGGAGTTTGTGCATTTATTATTGATAATACAATTACAATACACCACTGCGCCACACACATTCCTGTCCCACCCACTTTTTAAAACAAAGTTACGCCACTGCCTTCAGCTGTGACTTATTCATGATACAGCACTAGCCTCGAGTAACTTATTGCTTTTATAAAACAGTTACCACACAAATATTAAAGCCAAAAATATGTATCAATGCAACTTTCATGAAGTAAACTTTCACAAAAATCCTTCCTTCTGCCGGAAAAGATAGTCCCTGACCGTGAACAGTAACAGAAGTTACATTATTATGCCATTAGATGGCGGCAAAGACTGTCTTTATGAGTGCGTCAGTCAGTAGCAAAGACTTTTACATTGAAAAGGCTGAATTGTTGTGAACACGGAACAAGACGCAGCTGACAAATGCTTTGAATAGCTCTGTCAGTAATGGGAAAACCCCTTAACTGTTAAAAGGACAAGATAATACATTGGACATTTAAACAGATTTTTTATTATGAACATAGGACTGACCTGAAGGAAAATGCTAAATCTGAATGCAGGTAATAAACTCGCTCACTCAATCTTTTTCTCACAACACTCTTCTGCATAATACAGTAAGCTTCAATGAACAATATCAGTTGAGAACATACAGTTTACGTTGCTAAGAGTGGTTGCTAAGGGTGTTGTGTAGTGATACACAGAACCGTTGGGTGAAGCGGTCACAGCCGTGTTTTATCGTGAATAAAACACAGCTATTGACCAATCAAGGACAGGAACTGTTTTATAAAAATAATTATTGTAAAAAATTTTACCTATATTATATTAAAAAAATTTTAAAAATCATATTCAAAGTAGTCTAATAATCTCAAAGTGTTTTTTTTTTTTTTTTATACATGTTTTAACTTTTGGAATTTATATAATAAATGAGTCAAAAGATTAAAAAAGTTATTAAACATTACTTATGGTCGAGAGCAGTGCATTATTGGATACAGCACATGCAGTGTGCCATTCTGAACACAGCCAGCAACACAGCAGTTACAAAAAAAAAAAAAAAAAAAATCACCTGGACACTGTTTAATTCTGAAGTTTATTCGTCCCATTTCATTAAGAATTTCGATTCATCAAAAGGCCTTATAAACAGTTTATGGCTCGCAAAGACACTGATTGCTTACAGGAAAGATTTTCTTCTAAACAAATCCCATCAGTCCACTGAAATGGCAACAGATTGCATGTTCGTGGGTTGTGCCATCTTCGTAACGTCGTACTTTTCGTTTAAGGCCAAAGGGTACATGAACGCAACATCAGAAAATTTCAATTTCATTAATGTTTGTGGCAACACAAACCATCTTAATGCACAGAATGCAGTGAGGTTTTGTTTAATTTCCGACATGTGGAGGGTTTATGGGACAGAATGGACCTCAGGTAGTCGTTTCATCATCTGAAAGGCAGTCTCTTCATGCACAGGCATCCTTCATAGTACCTTAATCAATAGTCTGTTACAGATCATCAAGTTTCAATATCAAAAACGTTTATCGGACGAGATCTTTCTGTCGATGAGATCACAGTACAATCGTGCCACGCATCATGTTGCGATCTATGAGCCGACAAACGCACATACGCACACTCTCACACATACACAAACACTTTAAAAAACATTGTAAAATGAACAAACAAATAACGTACGTGAAAACATTAATCATGTTTCCATGATCTGACAGGCATTAAACACAAAATCAAACAGAAAAACTGACAGTGAGACCCAGAGAAAGTCAGCCGGTGAAACACAGGGGCAAATCCCCCATAATGCTTTGGGCCTGACGCACTGTGACCCTTTATATTCGGTGATGTCATCATTCAGAGCCTTTTCAGTGACTGCAGACACCCCTCAGATCCTTTAACAGCAGCACTAGAGGACGAGGGACGATGAACCCTCGGCATGAGAGCTCCTGACCAGGGTGAGAGAGAGAGACGGCTGACGGGACGTTCTGGGGGTCGGGGCGGAGGACAGGTGGGGCCGGGGGTCGTCCCAGGGGGGCTAGCGGTTGTTCTTTGCTGCCTCCTTAGCCGCTATGATCAGCGGCGTGAGGCTGGACAAAGGCTTGGCCACTTTCAGGAACTGGTGCTGCAGGGAGAAGACAGAGAAGTCCCTTGTTACGCTCACCAAGGCTGCATTTATTTGATCAAAAATACAGTAAAATCAGTAATATTGTGAAAAATTATTAAAATTTAAAATAACTGTTTTCTATTTGAGTATATTTTAAAATGTAATTTATTCCTGTGGTGCAAAGCTGAATTTTCAGCATCATTAGTCCAGTCACATGATCCTTCAGAAATCATTCTAATATGATTTGCTGCAATGTTGAAATCAGTTGTGCTGCTTCATATTTTTGTGGAAACTATGATTTATTTGTATATGATATATGTGGAAACAGCATTTATTTGAAATAGAAATCTGTAACATTATAAATGTCTTCACTGTCACTTTTTTATCAATTAAATGCACCCTCGCTGAATTAAAGTATTAATTTCTTTCTTTAAAACAAAAAATATATATTTTACTGACCCCAAACTTTTGAACAGTAATGCGTATTGACAAATATTTTGAGGGTTTTGAACCTGTTCTAACCAGTTCTTGTTATTTATTTATTCATTGTATTTATTATGTATAATTGGAAAGTTTAAAGGTGCAATGTGTAAATTTTAGCGGTGAGGTTGCGAACTGCAACTAACGGTGCACACCCCGTCTGGCCGACACGACAAAGATGTCGTCGTCTGAGACAGCAGAGAGTACATTAGCCAGTGGAGCATTGAGGTTTCTTCTTACTTCTAACAGTGAATGGTCTCTGCTTCTAATAATCCAGACTATTACTACTACTTCGTGAGTATTCAACGTAGTGACGATGCAAGCTGCCTCTAAAAACACCAACGAACATAGTGACGAAACGCGATCTGTAGAGCAGTTTTTCCGTTTAGGGCTACCGTAGAAACATGCCGGCGCAAAATGGCGACTTAACATGTAAGGGGACCCACGGTGTATATAGATAGAAATGGCTCATTCTAAGGTAATAAAAACATAACGGTTCATTATGTAAGGTCTTTATACACCACTGAAAACATAGTTATGCATATTATATTGCATTTCTGTCAATAGATCCTCACAAATTTTACACACTGCACCTTTAATTAATAAAAAATATAATTGATACGATTGATTCTTAATAAGTTTCATTTATTGTCCTTCATTTTAAAAACTTTAAACTTTTTAAACCTGTGGTTTAGTCAGCTAGAGAGTGAACTGTAGATTTCAGTTGTTATTGTAAATAATCCTTTCTATTTTCTGTTCCCGCTCACTTTAATGACTGAGATTTCCAGCAGCTTTTCACATTATTTACACAAGTCTCTCCATCCGCATTATTTAATGCACAATTGAGTCATATAATGTGTTACACAACCTCACTACTGATGCTCTCATACTTTCATCTTCTGGGGCTTTTCTAGAAAGTTCTGGCAGCACTTATTCCAAACAACAGATGTGAGTTTTCTAAATCAGATGTGCGTGTAGGAGTGACATAAGAGCAGAAGGGAGAGAGATGATATTATGGAGACAGGACTGAATGCTAGAATGAAATTACCAGAAAATCTAATATAATTTGAGAGAATATACACACTACATAACAAAGGCAGCTTTTTAATTCTTTAAAATTGGATAGAAGTTATTGCTACTCATTAAATTGGTCAAAAATGCTGTCTAGGTAGGCAGCTCACTAGGTTTTGAATAATCATTTAATTAAATGTATTTTATCAGTTAATCAGTAACTAAATACAATTAATAAGTAATAAAAAAAATTACATTCTACATTCTACAACTTTTCATTATTTTTAAATAAAAAAAATAATAATAATTTGCATTTCTTAAACCATTTGCTACTCAAGTCTTTATTTGTTAGCCATGAAAGGTGATTTAATTTTTCCACTTTTTAATTAATGAACTGATAATCGATTGTTTCCTCTTAGTTTCTAGAATTTTCTACAGCTGCATTTTAAGCCACTATTCACTAATCTATAAATTTATTTGTTTTTATAGCATTGACAATCCATAAATAATTCAGAAGGAAAACATTGAAAACACACACACACACACACACACACACACACACACACACACACCTGTAAGAGCTCCTTGGCAGAGCCCCTCTTCTCCACGTCCATTTCCAGACAGCGGTTTAAGAAATCACGAAACACAGAGGAGAGTTTCTCTGGGTTTTGTAGCTCTGGTGTTCCATTGGTGGCGATGAGGTACAGAGCCTGGACAACACAAGGGGTTAAAGGTGATTAAAAATGAACATTAACTACAGCACCAGTTTGCTTTCATTTAAAAGGCTATTTGAAATGTTCTTGTCTATTTAAAACTTTAAGGAATAACCATCCAGAGGTTTCTACAAATCTACAAATATTTGCCTCAAGTTTGCCTCAACTACTTCTCACTACTACATTTTTGTTTGCCACAAATAATATTTTCAATGGCATTTAAAGGGTTAGTTCACCCAAAAATCCATGTCGTTCCACACCCTTAAGACTTTCATTCATATTCAGAACACAAATTAAGATCTTTTTGATGAAATCTGAGAGCTTTCTGTTCTTCCATAGACAGCCGAAGCAATTGAAACTTCATAAAGAGATCATAAAATGAATCCATATGAATTGAGCGGTTGAGTCCAAATTTTCTGAAGAGACTCGATTTGCTTTATATGATGAACAGACTGAATTTAGGCTTTTATTCACATATAAACATTGATCAATTCAAGCACGTTTGCTTGACGTGTGCAAGAACCAATGAGGTTCATTCTCATGTGTTAGGCAGCATGTTTGAGCTTCCGGAAGAGGTTTGTTCTTGCACGGTCAAGCAGTTTCGGTTGAGCTTCTGTTTATGTTTGCTGATCAAGGTTTATATGTGAATAAAAGCCTAATTTAAATCTGTTCATCATATAAAGTGATTGAGTCTCTTCAGAAAATTTGGACTAAACCACTCAATTCATATGGATTCATTTTATGATCTCTTTATGAACTTTTTGAAGCGTCAAAGTGGTAGTTATGTAGCTGTCTATGGAAGGACAAAAAGCTCCCAGATTTCAATACAAAAATTCTTAATTTGTGTTCCAAAGAAGAACGAAAGACTTATGGGTTTGGAATGACATGAGGGTGAGTAATTTTCATTTATGGGTGAACTAACCCTTTAAGATAAAAGCCTTTTGAGCTGATGGAAGTTGAAATCAATGTTGCATTCTGTCCACCCACAAATTATAAATCGATAAAAATCATTGTTTCCATCTGATGCTGTTGACAGGAAAGCAACTGATGTCACTCTGGTGCACAAGGAAATAATTCAAAGGTTTGAAACAAAGGGTGGATCTCATGATCATCATCTTGGGATCAAAAGTGAACAGCATTAGGTCCATTTGTGCAGCTGGTCTTATGCAACAGCTTCACATTCCTCTGGTTCTTTCTTTCCTTCATCATTATCTAGTTAGTTAGTAAATCGCTAAATTTTATTAAACACTCAACTCAAATGAGGAACAGATATGTTATTAAAATATTACATACATTTAGAGAGTGTTTTGTTCCAGTCTGTAAAAGGCAGTTAAGATGTTTAAAAAATGTTTCAGCATTGACAGATTTTACAATTATTTTTCTAGATTTTGCATCTTTATTAGTATTGAACAAAATGGGGTTTTCAGTTGCACCCATTTAAACTTTTTTTGTCATTATCTGTCTTAAAACCTTCTATGTAATTAAATTTCTTGTTTTTTCATGTAGGCTTACTGTAAAATACTGCAGTATCACCATGTTATAACCTTTAAACCATATCATGCCATGACTGTAGTTGTTGGAAATACCATGTCCAAAGATTATGGGTTATGGCCCTGAACAATTACTATACTATGAACCATGGTATTATCTGCAGAACCTCGGTGTACCATGTAAATACCCTAGTTCATGATTATGTTGATCACTCAGGACCAAATATATATGTCTGTATTATATATATTATTTTGTCTAATGTGTTCCAGGAGAATTTTCTTCTGAAACTCATCTATAGTGATAAGGTGAACATATTAGAGTTAGGTTTAGATGTCTTTAATCTTACCCTCAGAGGGTTTTCGTTGAGGTACGGCGGTTCGCCCTCTATCATCTCTATAGCCATGATGCCCAGGGACCAGATGTCCACTTTGGGTCCGTAGGCCTTGCGGGTCACCACCTCCGGTGCCATCCAGTAGGGCGTTCCCACCATGGTGCTTCGTTTGCTTTGTTCAGGAGTGATCTGAGCGCAGAAGCCGAAATCGGCTAAGAGACACAGACAGACAGATGTTTAGACCAGCTGGTGTGATACTGTCATGTGATATCAAATATACAACAGGAATAGTGAAGCATGGTCATAATCTGGATTCTTGCTCCCTCTACTGGTCAAAAGAGAAGCCTTTGCACAAATTTTAGGTCCATGTCACTAATATATACATACAATTTACATCCCAGAACAGCCCTTAAATGTTTTAGGAAGAAAAATTGAAACACAAATTATGACAAGTAGTTATAGATCTGGGGCCGTATTCACAAAACATTTTATCTTACCACTAAGAGTTCTCCTAAATGGCAGTAAAAGTTCTTAGCTAAGAGTTTTCTCTTAAAACCTATTCACAAAGCTGCTGGGACCAACTTTTACTAAAGAATAGAGAGAAGTCTTAAGCTAAGAGAAAGGGCGGGGTTGACCTCGTTGCTATGGACTATGACCACAGTGATTGGCTGATGGGGGAGGAGTCTCTGTCAGCGATTTAATCAGAAATATTGTAGAATGAGTTATCATGTTGCCATATACAAATAAATGTTTTAAAATAAAAATCTTGCCATATTCAAATAAAGACTTTAAAATAAAAATCTTGCCATATTCAATTAAAGGTTTTAAATGTAGGTGTAAGTGTCATTAATTAAACTAGTACATGCTAATTGTCCGCCTCTTACATGTTTCCATCTCGAGAGATTGCAGAATTCAAGTGACAAATTATGTTTTATAAACAAAGTTTTGGAGGAGCGCGTTCAAATGGTCTATCTAATCAGCTCGAGTGGAAGTATATACACACAGACGAGAGCCGACTCACATAGTTACCTCGACAGTTTTTTGCATCCCTCCGCCAACCCGTTCCTCACTCTTGGCTGGCTGGGGATACGAGGAGAACTCTGGATTTGGGCAAAATTCCAAGCTCGGAACCCTCGATCCCCTTGGACAGCATGCCAAATACGCTTATTGTGTGTGTATATATATATATATATTTATTTATTTTTATTTTTTTTACTCTATTTGATCATTTCTAAGTGTGAACTAGTGAAAACAACTACCACAGGTAATCAGGCATTATTATTTATTTATTTATTAAAGATTTATTTTTGCCGTTTTATCGTAGATTCAAATCTATATGTATATGTAATATGTATTGCGTTTATGAAAAAAAGGCTCAGCAACCAAGGGTCTATTGCTATTGCCTCAATGGTGTACAGTGTCTTTGGGTGGATTGGCCCCAACAATCATTTTAGGACTGTTTTTGATTTTGTCTTAGTGACTTAGAAGTCCTCTTGACTACTCCTAGCGTTTCACAGATTTAGGAGCTAGTTTTTGCTTTGTGAAAAATATTCTTAGAGCAAAAAATTAGGAGTCCTAAAGTTAGGACTGACACGCCCATTATTTTTAAGAGTTTCTCCTAAATCGGCAAGTTAGGAGCTACTTTTAGTCTTAAAATGTTTTGTGAATACGGCCCCAGTTGTGCACTCACTGAGTTTGACAGAGCCGTCCATGCCCAAGAGAATGTTGTCACTCTTGATGTCTCTGTGAATAACCTGATTCGAGTGAAGAAACTCAAGGGCTTGTAGACACTGCATGGATAAGAACAACCCAGTTAGCAAATTAAAACATGCACAGGCTTCATGTGAAAATCTTCAAAATTGTCCCAAAAACTAGTGAGCTGCCTAGCTAGACAGCATGCATTGCAAACAAGCTCAGAGCAGTGTTATTTTAGTATTATTTATATAGTATTATAGTTTTTTATTAATATTTAGAATTTGCTGTTATTGTTATATTTTCAGTTTTTAGTTTAATTTTAGTTTAAGTTTTAGAAATTGTGATGTGCTTTTATCATTTTTTAAAAATATTTATAATTTATCTTTTATATTTCAGTTTTAGTTTTAATAATTTTACCCCCAGTTTCACAGACAAGGTTTAAGCCTAGTCCCAGACTAAAATGCATGTTTGATCTGATTTAACTGAAAGCTTAACTTGCACTGATATATCTTAAAATACATCAGTGCCATTGTTTTGTCTCAAGATGCACATCAGTAATGTTTTTTTTTTTTTTTTTTTTTTTTTTTTTCTAAGGCATGTTTATAAAAGCTACTTAAATGTCTTAATTTAACTAAGGCCTAATCCTGGC
The DNA here is from genome assembly GCF_019924925.1 of Ctenopharyngodon idella. Taxonomy (NCBI): domain Eukaryota; kingdom Metazoa; phylum Chordata; class Actinopteri; order Cypriniformes; family Xenocyprididae; genus Ctenopharyngodon; species Ctenopharyngodon idella. The sequence continues at coordinate 32,688,259 of NC_067237.1, read as the reverse complement.
TTCATCTAAGCCCTGTCTGTGAAACCGGGCCTTAGAAATGTCAAATTAGTATTATATTATATAATATTAATATTAATTAAGTTATAAATATGGATATTTTTCTTACAAAAACGCATCGCTTCACTTCAGAAGGCCTTTATTAACCCTGCAGCCATATGGATTACTTTTATGACGGATGGATGTGCTTTTTTGGGTTTCAAAATCTAAGTTACTATTCAATTCCATTATAAAGCTTGGAAGAGCCAGATATTTTTTAATATATTTAACGACTGTGTTTGACTTAAAGAAGAAAGTCATATACACCTAGGATGGCTTGAGGTTGAGTAAATTATTGGATGATTGTTAGGTGAACTAACCCTTTTTTTAGTTTTTCATCTAATTTTATATCAATTACCAAAATGATTTTTAATAGTTTTAGGTAATAATAACACTGGTCTTGCAGCATAATCTTGGTTAAAACAACCAGATTTAATGCAATTTCTGTTGAATTTTTACCCTGCACATTCCTCAATCACATTCACACAGCACACTACTTACTGCAGGGATATTGAGGCCACACCCCCTGCATGCACTGTGCATTCCTCCATAACATGCACATTTGATCAAAAATACAGAAAAATATTATATTATATTATATTAATATTGTGAAATATTATTACAATTTAAAATAATGGTTTTCTATTTTAATATACATTAAAATATAATTTATTTCTGTGATGCAAAGCTGAATTTTCCTCATGATTACTCCAGTTTCAGTGTCACATGATCCTTCAGAAATCATTCTAATATGCTAATTTGATACTCAATTATCAATGTTGGAAACAGCTGCGCTGCTTAATAATTTTTATAACCTGTGATACTTTTTTCAGGATTCTTTGATGAATAAAAAGTAAAAGAACAGCATTTATTTAAAATAGAAATCTTTTGTAACATTCAAACCGTTCAAAATTTTGGGGTCAGTAATTATTATTATTATTTTTTTTTAAAGAAATTTTTCAGCAAGGATGTGTGAAACTGATAATAAAGACTTATATTATTAGAAAAGATTTCTATTTTTAATAAATGCTGTTCTTTTTAACTTTTTATTAATCAATGAATCCTGAAAAAAGTATCACAGGCCAAAAAAAAAAATATTAAGCAGCATAACTGTTTCCAACATTGATACTTGAGTAGCAAATCAGCATATTAGAATGATTTCTGGAGGATCATGTGACACTGAAATAAACAACACACATAACAATTGCTGCAATAAAAATATATTTATTTTACATATTTACTAAATTAGAATTAATTGGATGTAAAAAAGAAATAACTTATTTCATGACTGTTATTATGACCAAACAAAATGTTTATATTTATGTTTATATGATACATTTTATATCAAATTTATTTAGACATTTCTATAAATTTCCCAAAATTTCCAAATAATTCCCATAAATTCTCATAAATTCCCATAAATTTCTGTTAAGTTTCCAAATTGGAATATTTCCAAAATTCCCCAGGTTAAGTTCCCGTGGAAAATTTCCGGAAATTTACCGGAAACTTTCCGCCCCTTTGCAACCCTAACTGGAATTAACTGATTCGCTGTACATATTTTTGTAAGGAATGCTATTTGTGAGTTGCTGCCTAGTGTTCCAAATCAGTCACTTATGAGGTTCCATTTCACTTAAGAGAGCAAGGCAGCTCAATATGTTTTGGAGACAAAAACAAAAACAAAAAAAAAAAAAAAACATGGCAAGTTGAATAATTTCACACTCACTTCCCGACAGACAGCTGCGATCTGCGCTTCATCCATACACGTTTCTGTCACCACGTCCGTCAGGGAACCTCCTGCCAGATACTCCATCACTACCCAGAGCTCATCCCCCACCAGGTAACTATGGCAACAAGACAGCATCGTCAACAGACGCCACATTACTGAGTGATGCAGCAGCATTGCCGTGACAACAGAATTATTGGACGCTTCTGCTTTTATTAGTGCAGACATAAAGCAACTCACCATGGAAACAGAGAGAAGCTTTGGATTAGCTTTGCTTTTTTTTTTTTTTTTTTTTTTTTTAGACAATAAGACTTAAGCACAATCTAAAAAAAATAAGTTTGTGCGGTAACAAAAAGCAGAAAAAAAATAAACAGAAAAATGTAAGAAAATATAACCTAAAAATATACAAAAATACAACAAAAATATAGCAAAAAAAAAAAAAAATTAATTATACAGAAAAAAAAAGATATAACTTAAAAATTAAAAGAAAATAACAAAAATTAAAGAAAAATAAAAGACAATATAAAGTAAAAAAAAAAAAAGACAAAAGAAAATACAAAAGAAAATAAAAACAGTATACAGTTTAAAAATAAATAAAAATAAACAGAGTTCTTATAGATTTTCTGAGAATACAATTTTTACATTATTTTACTTCTAAAGTAAATTTATAGAAAATAATTTAAAAAATATATTTTTACAGAAAACTAGCTAAAATACTGATTAGGAAGATTATTTCCCCCCATCCCCCTCACCTGTCCAGGTAGTTGACGATGTTGGGGTTCTTGTTTTCCCTCATGACTAAGATCTCGTTGATGATCAGCTCTTTCTTGGGCTGCTGCTGTAGGTTCATCTGTTTGATGGCCACCTGAGAGACCAAACATCAGAATAAAAGCTTTTAGACACACTTGAAGATTAATCCGAGAGTCTTCGGCTCCATTAGGCCCGTCTCTGAGCATCTCTCCATTAACATGAGGGAGAGTTAGCTTTGAGATTAGCTCTCTTTGTGTGTAGGTAAGATTGCAGTGCGCGCTCAGCTCAGAGGAATGTCATCAGATCAATATCACATGCCGTATCCCCCGAATCATTGTTATCGATCAGCGAAAATGTCGACGTCTCTGTCGGAATAGCATTAATGATGATGATAGGTGCCCTCTATTAACCGTAAGAGCGTGTGGACAGTGAAAAGGCTGTCGATATCTCCAACCCCATGATAAGAGTTCTCCAAATGGAAACAAAATCATTAACCTTATAAGCAATAATAATAGTGATGCTTGCCTTATTAGTAGTGTTTGGTAAGTATTGACCTAGTGAGCAGATGTACATCATGTTTACTTAAGAATTCTTAAGTAAATCTATCTTTAAGACAAGACAAAACAGTAAAAAATATCATGTTTTTTATTTTATTTTATTTTATCAAAGTATCTGTGCAAAATGTTAACTGAGACATTAGCTCTGCTCAACTTTGTTACATTGCCAATGGTCTCATTTGCTTGTGTTTAGCTGGAAATCGCCTGTTCTTTTAGTCTTTTGTTATGCCTTTTGTTAAATATGTTGTAGTTTTAATTTGTTAAAAGTACAATATAATTTTGTTTAAGTCCTTAACCCTATGAGAAATAATAATAGTGATGCTTGCCTTATTAGTGGTGTTTGGCGAGTATTGACATAGTGAGCAGATGTACGTCATCACATTTACTTAAGAATTCTTAAATAAATCTAAAGGATTTTATTCATAAATAGTAATAAAATTAATAAAATTGGACATTTTACAGGTAAACAGGACAAAACAGTAAATAATTAATAAGATTAATAAGATTGTGTTATTTTTATTTTTTATTTTATTTTATATTTTATTATTTTATTTTAAATTCCTTTTATTTTATTTTATTTTATTTGATCAAATCAAATCAAATCAAATCAAAATCAAAAGTATCTAGGTTCCAAATAAACAATGTGTACAAAAAGTTAAACGAGACAATAGCTTTATTTGATTTTATTTTTATTTTTATCAATTCATCGTTGTTCCAAACAAACAATGTGTACGAAAAGTCAACCGAGACAATAGCTTTAATTTATTTTATTTTATTTTATTTTGCTTTATTTTGTTTTATTTCATTTCATTTTATTTTGCTTTATTTTGTTTTATTTTATATTTTATCAATTCATCAGGGATCCAAACAAACAACGTGTATGAGAAGTTAACCGAGACAATAGCTTTATTTTATTTTATTTTATTTTGCTTTATTTTGTTTTATATTATTTTATCAATTCATCAGGGTTCCAAACAACGTGTACGAAAAGTTAACCGAGACAATAGCTTTATTTTATTTTATTTTATTATTTTACTTCATTTCATTTTATTTTATTTATTTTATATTATTTTATCAATTCATCGTGATTCCAAACAAACAACGTGTACGAAAAGTTAACTGAGACAATAGCTTTATTTTATTTTAGTATTTTGTTTTATTTTATTTTATATTATTTTATCAATTCATCAGGGTTCCAAACAAACAATGTGTACAAAAAGTTAACTGAGACAATAGCTTTATTTTATTTTATTTTATTTTATTTCATTTTTATTTTGCTTTATTTTATTTTATCAATTCATCGGGGTTCCAAACAAACAATGTGTATGAAAAGTTAACCGAGACAATAGCTTTATTTTATTTTATTATTTCATTTCATTTCATTTTATTTATTTTATATTATTTTATCAATTCATCAGGGTTCCAAACAAACAATGTGTACAAAAAGTTAACTGAGACAATAGCTTTATTTTATTTTATTTTATTTTATTTCATTTTATTTTGCTTTATTTTATTTTATTTTATATATTATTTTATCAATTCATCGGGCTTCCAAACAAACAATGTGTACGAAAAGTTAACCGAGACAATAGCTTTATTTTATTATTTTATTTTGCTTTATTTTATTTTATCAATTCATCAGGGATCCAAACAAACAACGTGTACGAAAAGTTAACCGAGACAACAGCTTTAATTTATTTTATTTTATTTTATTTTGCTTTATTTTGTTTTATTTTATTTTATTTCATTTTATTTTGCTTTATTTTGTTTTATTTTATATTATTTTATCAATTCATCAGGGATCCAAACAAACAACGTGTACGAAAAGTTAACCGAGACAATAGCTTTATTTTATTTTATTATTTCATTTCATTTCATTTTATTTATTTTATTTTTTTATCAATTCATCATGATTCCAAACAAACAATGTGTACGAAAAGTTAACCGAGACAATAGCTTTATTTTATTTCATTATTTTATTTTGCTTTATTTTGCTTTATTTTATTTTATCAATTCATCAGGGATCCAAACAAACAACGTGTATGAAAAGTTAACCGAGACAATAGCTGTATTTTATTTCATTTTATTTTGCTTTATTTTGTTTTATTTTAATTTATATTATTTTATCAGTTCATCGGGGTTCCAAACAAACAATTTGTTTGAAAAGTTAACAGAGACATTCACTCTGCTCAACTTTATCACATTGCCAATGGTCTCGGTTGCTTGTGTATTGCTGGAAATCACCAACAGGCATCGCTTTACAGTTCTTTTCAAATGCTTTGTTCTTTTAGTCTTCTGTTATTCTTTTGTTAAATACCATGTTGCGATTTTAATTGGCAAATATTTGTCAAAAGTGCAATACTGGCAAGTACTGACCTAGTGAGCAGATGTACATCATGTTCCATTTTAAGCATTATATTTGTTGGACTAACATCATTTAACGTCTGTAATACGTAATGCATGTGCTGAATGTTGTTTTAATATAAATCAGGAAATGTTACAGTGTCATATTGCAGATGAGCAAATACTCTTCTTGGAGAAAATGCACATCTAGATGACGTATATGTGCCATCAGTGGAGAAACACATTACTGGCTGGCACCTCAAAAGTCTCACCTCTTGTCCCGTGGCAATGTCTATGGCTGTGTAAACTGTTCCAGACGCCCTGATGAGGGAAGGAAGTGAAGATTTAGATGAATGTTTGAAGATTGTTGGATTTGGCATAAATGATAAGATATTCATCATAAACTCACCCCTGGCCAATCTTCTCAAACCGCGTGTACTTCTTTTTCGGGTCACCCACGCTGACTATACTTCCTGTGGAGTGGAGGTCACATGTTATTTTCGCAGATATGTATATATAAACACTACAAAAAAATGAGACACAAGTGAGGAAAAAAAAATCAGCATTTTAAAAGACAAAAGAATATAAAATGTAGCACTTCAGGATTTGTGACAGAGCTCCACAACTTATTAATTTTATAATCAAAATTGTGATATGACTTTGTGCAATTATTAAACTGGAGATTAGTAGGCGACACTGAGATAACTTGAAATATCAGACAAATAAAAGCTCAAGGGTTATCTGGACTACCTTACAAACATAATAATAATATTTAATGATATACATGTACATAATACATAATAAGTATAAACTTAAATATATGAACTTAAACACAAACTTAAATGTATGTATTTAACTTAAAAGTATAAACTTAAATACATAATACATATAAACTTAATTAAAAATATTTTTGTAATCTATTTAAATATTCTATTCTAATAAAAATATATTATTTTACACAATTTTGCATATATATATATATTTTTTTTTAAAGATTATATTTATAAAAAATTATAAAAGTAGATATTTTACAGGTAAACAAAACAGAAAACTATGTTTATTTTATTGTTTTATTTTATTTCATTTTATTGCAGTAAAAAATATTTAATTTTATGTTATATTTTATTTTATTTTATTTTATTTTATTTTTTTATTTTATTTTTAATTTAATTTAATTTAATTTAATTTAATTTAATTTAATTCAAAGTATCTGGGTTCCAAACAATGTGTATGAAATGTGAACCATATTAGCTCTGCTCAACTTTATCACATTGCCGATAGTCTCGATTGCTTGTGTTTTGCTGGAAATCACCAACAGGCATCACTTTACAGTTCTTTTCAAATGTTTTGTTCTTTTAGACTTTTATTATGCCTTTTGTTAAATATTTGTCAAAAGTGCAATATAATTTTTGCCAAATCAGGCAGCCCTAGTTTGTGAAGATCAACCAAATTGTTGCCCTCAAACAGTTCTTGTATAAGAAGAGGGATGCTCAGCTCTAAGAGGACACAACCGTCTCAGTTAACCGAGATCAGACTTCAGTCAGACACATGCTGTGGAGGGAGAAGCAAGCAATCATTTCCAGTCAAAACAAGTTGACCTAGCAGAAGAATGAGAGAGAGGGGGAGATGAAAAGGCCTCTAAACCTTTGGGAAAAGACTTTAGATTTACAGGCAGTGAGGTAATAGAGGCTTGGAAAAGACAGAAAGGAAGAAGGCAGAGGGATGATCAGAATTTTACGACGTCTTTGAGTCTTAAATTTAGGCCACATAAGGGAAAGACAGGAACATCTTCAGTTCGACGTGTAACTCGGCAACCATTGATGAATGGATGTTTTAAATGAAGAACAACAACTCTTTGGCCAAGAGGGGCCTGAACTGACAGAGTGGGGCAGGAGGGACACACTGGATGGCTGCAGCAGCATCCCGTTCTTACCAGTAGAGGGCGATCTGAGAACGTCTGTAGCATGGGTTTTTAATAAGATACAGGTTCTTAGAAAGTCATGCATCTCTAGGGCCGCTCATAAACAAAATGACTGGGAATAATTTCAGTCAAAATTAGATGCTAAATAATAATAATGCATATAAAATAAAACAAAATATAATAAATTATAATAAAATAATACAACTTAAAAGCACACAAAAAATGTATGAATTACTCGATCAAGAGATAAAAGCATGTTGGAATTTCTCAAAAATATAAATACACAATATATGTACTTTATATGTCAGGAATAATTTTTAGTCAGCTGGCCATTAACATAAAATAACCCTTGACAGGGTGACAGCACCTTAACAGCAATAATGACTTGCTGACTGCACATTATCCTACTTATTACAGGCCTACTTAATAAATAAATAAATAATTGGACATGAAATATTGATTTGTAAGTAAATTATTATACTACACAGGAAGAAAAAGACCTGAAGAGAGACATGAAACTAGCATAGCTATGTGGAAAACCAGTTCCCAGGAAAATAAATAAAAAAAATAAAATCTGATATACTTATTATATTATTTTTTAATTGTTGGTAATTGTGTGAGAGTGTGTGTATATATATATATATATATATATATATATATATATAAAGCATTTTAGAGCACATAAACAAATAAATAATTATTATTGTTACTTTCCATTTTTGTTAAGCTATATCTTGCGCATCACTTACGCAGTTTCTCGAGTATCTCTTCGTCGGTCATCTTCTTCTTGCGTGTCTTGTCAGCGCTCTGTGGAGTGGAGGGCGTCGGGGTGCTAGTGGCGTTGGTGGTAGAGGGTGTCGGGGTGGGACTGCCGCTGTCAGAGGCCGCGTTTGCGATGGGCGATGTGGCAGCATCTTTGGTGGAGAGTGGAGGAGGAAGAGGTTCAATAACGGAGCGTGTGTAGATCTGTGGGGTGGACAAATGTGTTGTATTAGCAGTGGATGATATAAAAATAAAATAAAATAAAATAAAAAGTAAAATAAAATAGTACCAGCCCTGATCATTTACACTAGAATAAACTGTATCAGAGCATATGGGGCCCAAACGGAGCAATGGATGATTCACAAGGTATTCTGGGAAAGGATCGGGCCGCTGGTACCCACAGAGATAATAAAACATATATTCCAGCACAGCTCAGTCTAAAGTGACTCAAGTGAATATAATTCTCTCCTCAGACATTCACAAGCTGAACAAAACCCTCTACATTTCTGCTCACTGGAGCCTCGGGTCTTAACAGAACCAGATCAGTGTGACTCTTCTTAAGTTTCCTGCTCTTTTCTTAGAAGATTACTTTACAGCACTGGGGTTGGGCTTGTGTTCTTTAATTCATTTTAGAGACAAAAACAGGGCACAAACAAGTGGCCACAGAGCTGAAGTGTGCAGTCAGAAGTTGACTCACCACGGTGACACCATGGAAACAGGGTACCAGCAGTGTTCATCTCAACACTCATTAACAACGGGCAGGATCATCACACACACACTCTCTCAGAAAACAAATATAAAATAAATAAATTGAAAAAGTGCAGTTCTTTACTTTTACTCTCAAAACAAACAAGAGTTGTGTGCATTGTGTTGTGACATGAACAGACGGAAATCAAGCATCAGCTTAAAAAAAAAAAAAAAAAAAAATATATATATATATATATGGAAACGATAAGAATTCTAATGTTTTTAAAAGAAGTTTTGCCTGCTCACCAAGGCTGCATTTATTTAATTAAAAACACAGTAAAAACAGTAATATTGTGAAATATTATTACAATTTAAAATAACTGTTTTCTGTTTGAATATATTTTATAAAGTCATTTATTCCTGTGATGGAAAAGCTGAATTTTCAGCATCATTACTCCAGTTTTTAGTGTCACATGATCCTTCAGAAATCATTCTAATATGCTGATTTGATGCTCAAGAAACATTTATTGTGTACAACTGTACAAAATATTTGTGTACAATATTTTTTTTTTCAGGATTCTTTGATGAATAGAAAGTTCAAAAGAACAGCATTTATCTGAAATATAATATTTTGTAACATTATAAATGTCTTTACTGTCACATACGATTTAATGCATCCTTGCTGAATAAAAGTATTAATTTCTTTAATTTCTTTTAAAAAAAATAAAAATAAAAATTCTTACTGACCCCAAACTTTTGAACGGTAGAGTATAATGTTACAAAAGCTTTGTATTTCAGATAAATGCTGTTCTTTTGAACTTTCTATTCATCAAGGAATCCTGAAAAAAAAAAGTACACAACTGTTTTCAACATTGATAATAATCATAAATGTTTCTTGAGCATCAAATCAGCATATTAGAATGATTTCTGAAGGATCATGTGACACTGAAAACTGGAGTAATGATGCTGAAAATTCAGCTTTGCCATCACAGGAATAAATTACTTTATAAAATATATTCAAACAGAAAACAGTTATTTTAAATTGTAATAATATTTCACGATATTACTGTTTTTACTGTATTTTTAATTAAATAAATGCAGCCTTGGTGAGCAGACGAAACTTCTTTTAAAAACATTAAAAATCTTACCGATTCCAAACTTTTGACTGGTAGTGTATATATATACAGAACTGTTCTATCCATCTATCCATCCATCTATCTATATAAATATATATATACACATAAATAAATATATCAGCTTGAATTTCTCCATCTTCAAAACAACATTAAGACACAAAGTTAAATTGGTCTGAAAAGAGATTTTTCTAACTAAAAATTAAAATTGGATCAATATATATGTTTTCCCTAAAATATTTCATTTTATGTTAATTTTGGCAACTTGCATATAAAGACTTGCATATAGATGAGTTTAAAGTTAAGAGACATGCACTACAAGTCACTTTTGGTCACTGTAGCTGTAAAAAGCAGCATCATGTGAGTGTGTGCTTGAACACATTAAAGGACATCATTCATGTCCTCTGGTTTAAAGGCTGACATAATGAGGGTGAAACCCCTTCGAATTGAGAGCTGACAGCTCACAAAACTACATGAGTGCTGATGGAGCATCTTTAATCATCCAGGCGCCTAAAAGCCCAACAGGCTTGATCCCGTGATCTCCAGACAGATCAAGGGAATGTAATGAGGCTTCACTGCACCCCAGACACCCCTCAGCCACTCTCTCCATCAAACACACACGCTCCTGTCCTCAATGCAGCTGTAATAAACCTCCAGTCACCTACCCACCTCTATGAAGCCATGCATATTTATTCGGTAATTACAGGTTAGCTTGAAGGCGCCTAGAGTCAGAGAACTCATTATTCCAGACTACAGACTTGACTGTAATGCAGCTGCCCAGCCAACACCCACAACACAACACCTTAGCATCTGCCCGTCTGTCTGTCTGTCTGTCTGTCTGTCTATCCGTCTGTCTATCCGTCTGTCTATCTATCCGTCTCTCTATCCGTCTGTCTATCCATCCGTCTATCCATCTGTCTGTCTATCAATCTGTCTATCCATCCGTCTGTCTGTCTGTCTGTCTGTCTGTCTGTCTGTCTGTCTATCTGTCTGTCTGTGTCTGTCTGTCTGTCTGTATCCATCTCTCTATCCGTCTGTCTATCCATCTGTCTGTCTGTCTCTCTATCCGTCTCTCTATCCGTCTCTCTATCCGTCTCTCTATCCGTCTCTCTGTCTGTCTGTCTGTCCGTCTATCTATCTATCCGTCTATCTATCTGTCTGTCTGTCCGTCCGTCCGTCCGTCCGTCCGTCCATCCGTCCATCCGTCTGTCTGTCTTCCATCTGTGTCTATCTATCTATCTATCTATCTATCTATCTATCTATCTATCCATCCGTCTATCAATCTATCTGTCTGTCTATCTATCCATCTATCTATCCGTCTGTCTATCCATCTGTGTCTATCTATCTGTCTGTCTGTCTGTCTGTCTATCTATCTATCTATCTATCTATCTATCTATCTATCTATCTATCTATCTATCTATCTATCCGCCTATCAATCTCTGTCTGTCTATCTATCCGTCTATCAATCTCTGTCTGTTTATCTATCCATCTATCTATCCATCTATCTATCTATCTATCAATGTCCGTCTATCTATCTATCTATCTATCTATCTATCTATCTATCTATCTATCTATCTATCTATCTATCCATCCGTCTATTAATCTATCAATGTCCGTCCGTCTATCTGTCCGTCTATCTATCTATCCATCTGTCTATCCGTCTGTGTCTGTCTGTCTGTCTGTCTATCCATCTGTCTATCCGTCTGTCTATCAATCTATCCATCGGTCTGTCTGTCTGTCTGTCTGTCTATCTATCTATCTATCTATCTATCTATCTATCTATCTATCTATCCGTCTATCCATCTGTGTCTATCTATCTGTCTATCTGTCTGTCTGTCTATCTATCCATCTATCTATCCGTCTGTCTATCCATCTGTGTCTATCTGTCTGTGTCTTTCTGTCTGTCTATCTATCCATCTATCTATCCGTCTGTCTATCCATCTGTGTCTATCTGTCTGTGTCTTTCTGTCTGTCTGTCCGTCTATCTATCAATCCATCCATCAATGTCTGTCCATCTATCTATCCATCTATCCGTTTGTGTCTGTCTGTCTGTCTATCCATCTGTCTATCTATCCGTCTGTGTCTGTCTATCTATCATCCGTCTATCAATCTATCAATCTGTCTGTCTGTCTATCTCTGTCTGTCTATCTATCCGTCTATCTATCCGTCTATCATCCATCCATCCATCCATACATCCGTGTCTGTCTATCTGCCTGTCTATCTATCTATCTATCTATCTATCTATCTATCTATCTATCTATCTATCTATCTATCTATCTATCTATCTATCCATCCGTCTATCAATCTCTGTGTCTATCTATCCATCTATCTATCTATCAGTCTGTCTATCCATCTGTGTCTGTCTGTCTATCTGTCTGTCTGTCCATCTATCTATCTATCTATCTATCTATCTATCTATCCATCCGTCTATCAATCTATCAATGTCCGTCCGTCTATCTGTCCGTCTATCTGTCCGTCTATCTATCTATCTATCTATCTATCAATGTCCGTCTATCTATCTATCTATCTATCTATCTATCCATCCGTCTATTAATCTATCAATGTCTGTCCGTCTATCTGTCCGTCTATCTATCCATATATCCGTCTGTCTATCCATCTGTGTCTGTCCGTCTATCTATCCGTCTGTCTGTCTGTCTATCTATCTATCCATCTGTCTCTCTATCTATCCAACTGTCTATCAATCTATCCATCTGTCTGTCTGTCTGTCTGTCTGTCTATCTAACCATCTATCCATCTGTCTATCCATCTGTGTCTATCTGTCTGTGTCTTTCTGTCTGTCTGTCCGTCTATCCATCCATCCATCCATCCATCAATGTCCATCCGTCTATCTATCTATCCATCTATCCGTTTGTGTCTGTCTGTCTGTCTATCCATCTGTCTATCTATCCGTCTGTCTGTCTGTCTGTCTATCATCCGTCTATCAATCTATCAATCTGTCTGTCTGTCTATCTCTGTCTGTCTATCTATCTATCCGTCTATCATCCATCCATCCATCCATCCGTCTATCTGTGTCTGTCTATCTGCCTGTCTATCCATCTGTCTATCTATCCGTCTGTCTGTCTATCCATCTATCCATCCATCTATCAATCTGTCTGTCTGTCTATCTATCTATGTCTATCTGTCTGTCTGTCTGTCTATCTATCCATCCAACCATCCATCCATCCATCTACATTGACAACTTTGGCATGACAAACACTACACATTTAAACACATAAGTACATTAAACTAAAACAGAGAATGCGATACAGACAGCGAAAGAGAGACTAAATCAAAGCAAGCAAAAGTCACTTTTCCCCATATGCTGTAAGCAAATACTCACAGATTTGGTGTGCTCAGGACGGGGAGCGATCGTGGGTGGGGGTGTGGCTTCATCCTCATCATCATCCTCTGAGACGGTGGCTACGGCAGGTGTCTCGGAAACGGTCTTGGAGTTCTGCGGAGCGTGAAACAAGCCAAGCAGGAAGTGAGGTTGACCGACTGACATCACAACATGGGTGCAAAACAAACCCAACGTCAACATGCCAACCACAAGAGCGGTGCTGCGTTATTCACCGCTGAGCTCCACAGGCCTCACCATCCGACCAGATACACCATAACCAGTGCATCGACTAAAGGTTAACTCCCCATCTTGCTCTGCAGCTAACCTGTTTCAGCCTGAACTACGGAGCACTACTCAGTACTCACTACAGCACTACTCAGCAGAAGAACTGCACAAAAAAGATGCTGATTCACAGTGCAGAGAGAGAGAGAGAAAGAGAGCGAGAGAGAGAGAGAGATGAACCCGCTGGCACCGCCTGGAGTGGCTGGCATCAATTCTGTCCTTCTGTTGAGTAGGCAGCCCTTACGGGACTCTGTCACCTTGTTGTTCACTGCATCCCTCCTGTTTTAAACCCCCCCCATTTCAGCTCTCAAGTCCCTCCTCTCTTTCACGCTTCCCCCCCCTGGCAAACTTCCTCCTGTCCAGTCTTTTGTCAATCTGTCATGTGAGCGAAGAGGACATTTGTCCACATTCCCCTCCTGACCTCAAACTCCTCTCAGCATGTCACAAATAAAGCTGGAAAACACAGTCACAATGACTCACCACTGCGTTGGAAGAGCTGTAGTTATCCGCACCTTTATCTGAAAAAAAAAGAAAAAAAAAAAAAAAAAAGACGAATGAGCGATGAGAAAGAGCCATAGAACTAATCTTTAGACAACATAATGCTGATATCATTTTTTTCAACTGCTGATGCCGATTTATAAAGGATTTGGTGGCTGAAGGATGATTTAAAGCCATTGTATTATATCATAATTGCAAATAAGGTGTACGCAAAATTTCTGAAATTATAATGTTTATTTGACACAGCAAAACACATTATGGAAATTGTGTTTATATATTTATACACATACATATATATACATTTTATATATATATATATATATATATATATATATATACATATATATATACATATATATATACACACATTTTATATATATATATATATATATATATATATATATATATATATATATATATTCATTTAATATATATAAAATATATATGTTCATTTTATTTATTTATATTCATATGGATTGATGGATGGATCTCACCAACATCTACACTGATATAGCTGTAATATATAAAGTGTGTCACACCCGTAAAGCTCATGTATTTCTGGCTGTTGGTCGTTTCTTTAGAGTCGTAGAATTTAAGCACGTCTAGAACCGCCTGAGGATTCTTCTTCTGCTCCAGTTTGGTGATGTTGGACGTCTGGAGTAACCGTGCCCACTGCTCAGGCATGCCCTACATAGAGAGCCACAAAAACAAGTACTGAAATCGGTGTAAACCATGGTAATCTATCTGTAACGGTGCCCAACATTATTACAGTGACAATGAGGCTTTCAGAAACATGCTTGCAGTAAAAGCAAAGGTAAACTTGACAGACAGATAAATATGGTCACAGTTCATCTGTGTTCTAATCAGAACGAGTGTGTTAGTGGTGAAGACACGCTGCTGGTTATCTGACCACCGGCGTCAGTTTAAGGTCTAATGAACTGAAGTAATTTAAGCGTTTCTGTTGGCGAGGCGACGTGGTTCTGACCCACCGGCTCTCATTAACACTCATTAGGCACACTGAACTCCTCTCAGTGTCACAGAGGGAAATGTACAGCTGATTTATAGTTCAGGCAAATAGCACAGCTCATTTAATATCTTATCAAACATAATAAACTAATTGTAAAGAGGAAGACAGATCTAGGCCCAGAAGTTAATGCTGTGAGCTTATTCTCTGTAGTTGAAAAATTCAGTGTCAAATCGGTGGAATCTACAGCGATTTTTATTTCTTGCTTGCTTTGGCATTTTCTCTTTATAATCAGGTGGTGTTTGTTCAGCCTCAATGTGCTATTTAAGAAGTTCTTATTGAATTTTACTTTTAGATTTGGCTAGAATTTGTCTTAATTTACCACTGAAGCATGGTTTATTTAGTCTTTATAGTTAAAAAAAAAAAAAAAAAAGTCAGTGTTTGGATGAAAACTATTTCACCTCAAACTATCCAGATATGCAATTAAATGTGGAGTCACAAACAGATTGTGTAATTATACAGAAATATATGCATATGTAAAAATGCCATGTATAGAATTGTTTTCTACATACACAAAGATTTTTGCTCACACTTACAGTGAACTCTCCAGTGACTGCGTCAAAGCCAACATGGATGGTGTGCTCAAAGTCCGATGGTAGAGAGATTTCTGGACGCTCCTTCTTTTTATTGGCTGAGGGACGAAGATGAGGGTGGAGACACAGTTGGGTGGAAGAAGAGAATAAAAAATAATGGACATTTAAATGTAGATGATCCCAATTATTTACTGTAAACATACAACACATTTTTAATTTTTGTATCTTTATTAGACTGATTGTATACATAAATATTTTATGTACTTTAAATACATATATTTAAAGTACATAAAATATCTGTGGCTCATTTTATCTGTAAAAGAACACCTGCCTAATAATTATGGACACCTCAATATAAGGCGTTTTTCATTTCCAGCCTTCATAAACAATTGTATATCACTTATAAATGATTAAATACAAAATTAATAGTAGTTTTTAAGATTGATGTGGTTTGGAATTGGTAAAATGCACCTTGAAAAAACAATATGATCAGAAAATCAACTTGCATAATAATTATGCACACAGTATACAGTCTTTGAGAAATCTCCTTTTAGGCCCTTTTAGCAAGTATCTAACACTAGTTGTCTGCCATTTTAGGCTCATACGTTTTTTTGATCAGTGCCGATTCTCACAAAGGCAATATTACTATATTTACACTGTCTGGCACATTCTCTAGATATTTTGCTCTGCTCCAGTTCCTGTGAGTGTCGGATCTGAGCGGATGCTGCTAATGCCTATTAAACAACGACTGGATCTCATCCTCATCTGCTCTATGCTGAAGCCAGGCAGGGTCTTTAATATTAATGATGTGCTAATGGGCTGGTAATTAACACAAAACAGGCCTCCTGAAACACAAGCCGCTCAGGAGGCAGGAGTGCATGAGACGAATGACACAAGTGGATGCGTGTCATTTGAGAAAGTGTGAGAAGCTGATGTCCCAAATTAAGGAGAAATGACCCAACAGAAGAGTGTTCATTGCTCTGAATAACAAAAAAAAACATCAAAGGTCAAAGGTTTATGGCCATAAAGTTGCTATTTGCTAGACAGATGTCTAGTAAATTGCTTGTGCTCATTGTGACCTTTGACCTTTAAGCTAACCCGGAATGACTGCCTATAAAAATTCTGTTCTTTCTGGATTTTTTTTAAGGCCCAATTTTAATAATAATTTTTCTGAGCTGCCAAAAGGCCTGTTGAGAAAGATGATTTGTTTTCTTTTAGAAAACAATACTAGCTAGTAGCAATAACCGTCACTCACTCTTGTCTCCTCCTCCAGTGAGTATCGATCGTATGAAGCCTTCTTTTCTCCTCTTGTCCTCTGGGTTGGGCGGCAGAGGTTTGGAGCCGTGATTCAGTGGGCCTGAGTCTTTACTGGACGAGCCAATCATGGTGCTGGTGTTTCTCATGGGTGGAGCTGGCGGCTTGTCTTCTACTTCCCCATTGTCTGACATCTTCAGCTGTTGGCGTGGCAAAATCTGAAACAACCATTTAGAGCTAGAGTTAGTGAAAAGGGGAGGGGCTAAAGTAAATTAACAGCAAGCGTTGCTGGAATGAAACTGAAGACATAATTAGATTTACCAAATTACCACCAATCTTCTTTTAATGGTATTTAGATTAAACTAGGCAGGAGGGGAACACAGCAGAGGAAAAAACAGCTAAGACAGGAGAAAAACACCATCTGAAGTGTCACGGTTTCCACAAAAGTATTAAGCCGCACAACTGTTTTCAACATTGATAATAATAGGAAATATTTCTTGAGAAATATTCTAATCAGAATATTAGAATGATTTCTGAAGGATCATGTGACACTGAAGACTGGAGATATGATGCTGAAAATCACAGGAAAAAATTACATTTTTAAATGTAAAAAAATAGAAAAAAAAAAATGTTGATCTTAAATTGTAATGATTTCACAATATTACTGTTCTTACTTTATTTTAATCAAATAAATGCAGCCTTGGTGATATAACCACACACATATACACATATATGTGTGTACACACATGTGTTTGTTTGTTTATTCAATATATATCACAATATATATCACTAACCCTAATATGAGCAATAATAACAGAAATTCTTCCCTTATAAAACACAACAAACTGAACCCTAAAGGGATAGTTCACCCAAAAATGAAATTTCTGTCATCATTTACTCCCCCTCAAGTTGTTCCAAATCTGTATACATTTCTTTCTTCTGTTGAACACAAAGGGATATATTTGTAAGAATGTTTTTAACCAAGCAGATCTGCCATAGTATTTTTTTCCCAACTATGGTAGTCAATGGGGGGCGAGATCTGCTTGGTTACAAACATTCTTCCAAATATCTTCCTTTGTGTTCAACAGAAGAAAGAAATTTATACAGGTTTAAAACAACTTAAGGGGAAGTAAATGATGACAGAATTTTCATTTCACTTCAATTTTTTGGGGTGAACTATCCCTTTAAATCAATTTAATTGATGTGAGTTTTTATTTATGAATATTTTCTGAAAGGTGCAAACAGACCAAAAACGGCCCCATCTTTGCAGTAAAAAACCACATGACTCTGAATCTGACATCAGTCCTGACACCTCGATTCAAACCAGGGTTATATAAAAATGGACAGACAGCATTATTTTTGGTTTGTGGTTAGTTAATATGAAATGCTTTTGGGAAGTTGACATGTCCTGTGGTGTGACATGTTATTCTCCATTTAAAACTTTTATCATCATACATAGGTTCTACTTTTTGAGCTCATGCTAATGATGATATAGAAACTACATGGAATATTTGTGCTTTTAAAAATTAATTTGCCATAGGACCATTTAAAATGAACTAAAAAGGTGATTAAAAAGGGGGGATGGGGGGGTAAGAGCACAAACCAGTTATAGGACCTACAATAAAAAAATAAAAAATAAAAAATAAAATTCTCTTTTCTGCATTTTACCTCACCTCTACTCTGGCCTGTCTACTTATTTTTTTTCTTTTTCTTTTTACTAAACCGAAACTAAAAAGCACTGTATAGTATGAATATTGTTGACTCTATAACAAATCACTTTGGATGAAAGCATCTGCTAAATGAATAAATGTAAATGTAAATTCTACCCTAAATCTTTATGTTGATTACAAAAAAAGCTCATGGAAAAGTTATCCTGTGTCGACTACTTTTGAATATGTTCATCTGCGCAAACAATCCAAAGAGATAGCACAGTATCACAACAAATACAAACACCTGACAAACCAAGCTGGACATTGACAAAACAAACAATGTTTATCTAAAACACATACAAACTGCCAACAGTAGTAGTAGTCATATGATATGGATTAATCAATGCCAACAGAGACATCTAGAGAGCAGCATAATGTACACACACACAATACAATTTTATGACAGCTTAAAACTCCACCTTACCAAAAACCTCTCAGCATACTGGCAAGCAATCCCACCAGTATTCCCTTAAGAAAAGCACCTCCAGATCCCACTGGACGCTGAGAGAGTGTGTGAGAGAGACTGTGTGTGTGTGTGCCGGCTTTAAGAGGCTGTGCCTTCCCTGATGTGATGTCACAGGTGAACAAAGACTATGAGTTTGATCTGTGACTGACTCGCCATGAATGGTGTAACATGATAGCAGAGATTGAGAAAAACACACACAGATAATACAAATAGGAAACTGTATTACCTGTAAACACACTTTTGCCACGAGCAAACAGACATCAGAAAGCCAGCAGGGCAAACAAACACACAATCAGAAACAACACGAGTGTGTTAAAGTCACAGAAACACTAAACACATGCACACACAGCTGGTGAATGACTGTTTGAGAGAGACAGGGTCTGTTGTTTGAGCACAGGGTCTATGTGGACGTGTGAAACCCTTCTTTACACTTTCACATTTGCTTTTCTATCACGTTGGGGACTTTCCATTGAATTCTATTGTTTATAGCTGAGCTAATGATATTTTATATCACCTAACCCTAAATCTAACCCTCGCACAAACGTTTTAGCATTTTTATATTTTTGTGAAAACATTATTTGTGTGTTTATTAAGCCGTTTTCTTCTTGGAGACTGTTGACTGGCCTATAGCTGGTTTCAGGTTGAACTATCCTTGTGGAGACATTTAGTCCTCACAATAGGCAAAACCTGACCCACAAAGCACACACACACACAAACAGAGAGACAGACTAACAACGCCCATGTGGACTCACATTTCAGACAGCGCTGTCACATTTAGCAGAGGTCTGTCATCACTGTGGTCTCTTTTAACAGACACAGACACACAGGCGAACACACACACACACAGACACAGACACACACACACACACACACACACACACACACACACACACACCTTAGTTAAACTAAATACAGATTGGAGGTGTTAAAGTTCATCTGCTGATATACAAGTCCAAAAAAGAGATGTGACAAACACTTGCACACATCTATTTGAATTATTTTAAAATATTTTATATTTTTTAAAATAAATAGATAAAAAATAAATAAATAAATGGAAGCACTTGCATAATGAAATTAATAAAAAAATAATTTGATACCTAAATACATTAAGAAAAATACATAGAATGATAGTTAAATAAATAGGAAAATATGTAAATAAACAAAATAAAAACAGGAGAGACAGAGCAACTAGATAAGGAAATGAATAAAAAAACAATTAGATAACTAAATACATTAATAAAAAACGGTGTCTATTTGCACTAAGTGCAAATAGCATCCCTTTTGGCAGATACTATTTACACTAACTCCGCCCACCAATGTGTGGTTGGGCCACTCAAGTTTTAAAAAAGACATGTGGAACTCAACATCTTCAGTGGTGCAGCAGTAGTGAGTAAGGCTCGCAGACCTGGCTTTTAACGCGGTCGACGCAGGTTCGAATCTGCCTTTTGCCGTGCTCACATTTATTTTCAGTAAAAATGCGAACAAGTGTTTTATAATATTAAAAGTGTTTACTGGGTAGGGTTAGGGGAAGGTGTAGGGAGGGTTTTTATTCTCCCAATAAGGCAGTATCCATTTAATAATTTTAATAAATATAATCATTTACACTCTATGATATTATTGCATCCTGTTAATGCACAAAAATACTGAGGTGCAAATAGCATCTGCCAATATAATGTATAGATAGCATCTAATAACTATTTATTGCAAAGAACTGATACTTTTACATGGTGTAAATAGAATCTATCGCTATTTTATTTACCTAGTGTAAATAGCATATCACTAAGAAAATATGCAATTTTCACTTAGTGCAAATAGCCGCTGCCAATAAAAAAAAATTACATAGATAAACTAGGTAAATATATAAATATGAGAAAGACAGAGTGATTGGATAATAGAATTAAATGGGTGGTTGATTATGATTTCACTTTTTTAGCTTTAGTTAGTATGTAATGTTGCTGTTTGAGCATAAATAACATCTGCAAAGTTACGACGCTCAAAGTTAAATGCAAAGGGAGGTATTTTCTTTTACAGAAATCGCTTTTTAAGGATTACAACAAGCTTCTTTCCAGGTTAGTGATATCACTAACCCTAAAATTTACATAAACCCTGCCCCGGGAACACGCAACAAAGGGAGTGAGGCCATGTTGGGCTGCTTTAATGGCACATGCTAGTCGAGTTGAATCAACTCCACAGCAACTACATAAATTTATCCACTAACCATTCAAAAACATCCTCTTGCATTCTAAAAGTTGTAACTTCTTCCCGAGTCTCTCTATCAGTGTCCGACTCCGGTTTGAACAATATAAGGCATCATTTTGGCTGCGTGAGATTCTCCAGCTTTGCTGTTGTTGAGCAACCGACCAAAGCGCAAGCTGTTAAAGCTCCGCCCTCTTTTGGAAAGGGTGACAGGAGCAGCAGCTCATTTGCATTTAAAGGGACACACAAAAACTTCAGACACATTTTGGGGACACCAGACACTTATATTACATCTTGTAAAAGAGGCATTATAGGTCCCCTTTAATAATAATAATTAAACAAAGGTAACTAAATACATGTCGGAGCTTATAGCATCATGGGCAGCACTCCGACGGTTCGCGGTTGCGCCTGAGGAGACCTGAGCTTGAGTCCCGGCTCGCAGACCCCTCTCTCTCCCATTTTGCTTCATACCTTCCTATCGCATAAAGGGAAAATTAAAATAATAAAGAACTAAATGCATAAAAATTTACAAAGATATGTAAATAAATAGGTAAAAAAGGTAAGTAAATAAATACATAGGAGAGACAATTAAATAAAAAATAAAAATACATAAATTATAAAAGTAAATTGAACTAAATTGACAGACAGAAAGAAAGACAGACGAATAAATTAATAAATCAATACAGAAAGAAATTAATTTGAACAAACCCCCTTACCAATAAAAAAGGGAATTAGTTTAAAAATAAATAAAGTCACACTGATATAAAGTTGCAATTATGAAGCAAAGTTGCCATTGTGAGATGCCACATGAAATCACTTTTACAATCACCAAAACACAAGTACACTAGTTTTAAAGACAAAGACCAGTGAAACAGCAGGAATGAGGAAGTAAGTAAATCTCAGGGACTTTGGTCTGGACTCTGGTAATTAAATTAACCTCAGTGCTGTTAAACACACACACACACACGCACACACACACACGCACAAGCATCTAACAAACCTCAGGTGCATTTCATTCAAGTAAACAAAGGGCTTCATTCACAGTTGAACCTGTGTGTTCCCCTTCATTGTCTCAAAGAGAACACGCAAAAACAAGAACCAAGTTCTGAGACTTGAAAACCACCATAGGGAGATCCAAACAAATACCGTAAGAAGAAGTAGTTCTAACGTCTAACTGTGACTCAGCGATCTGTTTATTAGGTTGTCCACACTTAAATGACATGATAACACCTGATGATTTTCCTGTGCTGCTTCAGCGCAGCGTGACGTATCCGGCGAGACATCAGACATCAGTTTGGTGTGGCCTGTGCTTAGTCATGTGTTTGTCAGGTACCACTACTGATCGCTTACAGTATTTCAAATTTTTGATTTTGTTAGTATTTTTTCTGTAGAAAGACAAACATAAATAGTGATGAAAGCCAAAATATTAAATATCACAGATGAATATTTACTGCGTAATCCACTATTTTGTAGAGGGGGAATTTTCACCTGAGATTTGGAGCCAAATTAGAGGGGCATAAAAATGACTTTAGAAAGATGGCAGCATTGGTAGGTCTATTAGTAAAATCTGTTGACTTTAGCCATCTTTGTTTCATTATATGCCAAAAGTGCATGCCTGTCACTCAAGAAATATTAAAGATATCTTAATATCCTTTTAGATTCTGGTTTTAGATTCTGGACTAGAAACAGGCTAAATTATGCTGATGCACAAATCCCACGTGCTTTATCCTTTACAAAACATCTTTTCCACTCTTAAACTGGCAATACAAAAATGAGGTGAAATACCATGGTACTTTACATATTCATAGACCATGGTATTTATGTGGTACTTCAAGGAACTTCTAAGACCAACATGGTATTGTTAATATGGTTAAAACTGCAGATCTGTGATTCTCTTCATTCTATAAAACACAACACTAGTTAAAATTAACAACTAAAACTCAATTAGCAATGTGTCTAAACAAGTAAACTGGTATGTTACCCAGCCAGAATACTGTGTGAACAGTGTCGTTATTGTTAACTACAACTAAAATTAACTAAAATACTTAAATGAAATAAAGCTGAAATAAAAAAGATGAAAAACATAAATGGAAATAATTGCATAAAAATTTAAAAAATGCTTTTTAAAATACTTTCACATGGAAAAGTCATGATTATGATATTACTATTCTATATATGAATGAATGAAAGATCTTGCATTGTAATATAAAAATATAAATATAAAAGCTCAACTATTAAATAGGACATATTATGCTTTTTTACATGTACTTTCTTTAGTGTGTAATGTTGCACAAGTTAGAAAGCACAAAGTCACTCAAAGGGAGTTATTCTCTATATAAGTGCGTACTGTTTCTGAACTCCCTGAAACGCCTTGATCGTAGTCTTGAGTTTTCTTCCGGAATAAACACATCACAATATTCCTCATTAAAATAATTTCCACCCAACACATACGTAAAATAAAGAGTGCAGGGCCTGGTTGAGTTGAGTTAGTAGTGTGTTGAAACTCGCAGTTATGGTAAGGGCCGTGACATTTCCCAAACACTCTCAAAGCAGCTGACCAATCACAACACACTGGTCCAGCTGACCAATCAGAGCACATTGCACTTTTCTGAAGGAGAGGCTTTATAGGAGACCACAAATGACTGGATTCAATATCAATTATGTGAAAAATAAGGTGTTGTTACTGTCTAGTAGACCCCAAAAACAATCAAGACATAATAGGTCCTCTTTAATAAATACTATAAAACTATAACTAATACTAAAATGACACTGCATGCAGTGGTCCTGACAGAGATCAGATGGGGTTTTCTTAGCTCATGTGAGATCACACAGAACAAAGACACATCATTCATCAGGATAAGAATAGCTCTGGTCTCTCTAGAGGTGTAACAGAGCGCAGTGTGACGGAAGCACTGCAGCTTCAACTATTAAAATAGCCATTGCTATAAATGTAGGAATTCTGTGAATTTATAGATTTGTCTTGTTAAGCAGGCGAGTTTGTGCAAGTAAGAAAAATTTAATTCTGGACAGGATATGAGCGGGGTTTCTGATTACTCCTCGCACATGCTAATCACTGTTGTGGCATTCTTTTGAGTCACCTGACAGGTTTTGGGAAATGTTTCCTGAAGTCATTTCTCTGACATGTGGTTAATTTGCCTCAGGCTGCATGAAACGGCCTTTATGAGACCTGCAAAGCAAGGCCAGGAACAGATTTTCATTACCTTTGTGAAGACATGCAGAGACAGAATTGGCACACATGCGGTTTAATCTCGTGTTCAAGCTGGTGTTAAGAAAATTATACTAAACAGAGACTTGTGAGAGGACTGTATATACACAAGATGTCTTTTCATTAGAATAAAATTCTCACCCAGAATTCAATAAGCACATTTAATTTATAACTAAAAAGTCAATAACATTCATTTTGCTAACATGTCTAAGACTATAAATATCACTGCTTCTGCTGGTATTCTCTTTTTAAAGTTATTGTGTTATTTTAGTATTACTTTTATACTATTTATTAATATTTTGAATTAGCTTTTATTTTTATATATTCCGTCTTCACTTTAATTGTAGTTTAAGTTTTAGTAATTTTGATATGTGCTTTTGTCAATTTTTGTGTGTGTGTGTGTGGGGGGGGGGGGGGGGGGGGTTTATTTAAAATTTAAAATTCTTTTTTTTTTTTTTTTTCCTTTTTTGTAATTTTAGTATTTCAGGGTTCAAGTTTAGGTTTTAGGTATTTCCTACTGAAGAAAATAGTAGAATGTGTGTAGAGTTTGTAACCAGAATTTCTGTCTGTACAAACTGGATAAACAAACAAAGAAAATTTAATGACGCTAATCTTGCAAACTTCCTGTAGTTAGTTCTTCCTCAAAAAACTAAATGCATCAACCCAATCTTTATCTTGCGCATGACATATTGTAATATTTGTTACCAATATGCATTTATAATTTTAATGAATATGCAAAGTGTATGCATAGGCGTTCAGCCTGAGGCCGAGACTGCTTTTTTTGCAGTTCTCTTCTAGTGAAGACATTCCATTTAAATGAAATAAACCTGTCTCTCTCTCCTCCAGAGCATGCATTTACACTCATTTTTCTGTTGGACCTCATTTGAACCTCTGTCTGGTGTCCAAACACTCTGTTATGACAGTGATGGGCTCACAGACATGACGGATCCGTTTCATAACAAGACCACTGAGACCTGACTGCACATCAGAGTCTCTCGACGATCCATTAGTCAACTCTGGACAGGAGAGAGACATTCACAGTGGCCTTTTTAAGACAACATGAATCATTCCTAATGAATGTTCCTGGTCTTATTCTGCATGATTTATCTCTAAACATTACTGTAAAGGAAATAAAATAATGTTTGTTTTCACAGTCTTTTATCAAAATGTGAAAATTTCTACAATTACTTTGATGCTGATGTATTAAAAGCTGTGTGGACGGAATATAAAATATTGCACCTAGTTAAATCCTCATTATTTCCTGTTAAATATTCGTTTTCACTCATAAATGTGTGCAAATGCATTGTGAATGATAGTTCATGATGCTTCTAAAGACAAATGGTACTTGATGAAACACAAACAGGATCAACTACAAATCCAAAACTAATTAAATACAAAGTTAAACATGAAAAGCTAATCCGAACAGGAGCAAACTAGCAGACCGGCTGAGGTTTTAATCGATGAATTTACCATTACAACTCAAAACTTAAAGGGTTAGTTCACCCAAAAATGAAATTTCTGTCCTTACGTACTCACCCTCATGTCATCCCAAACCCGTAAGACCTTCATTCATCTTCAGAACACAAATTAAGATATTTTTGATGAAATCTGAGGGTTTCGGAACCGCACATAGCAGCAACATCATTGCACCTTTTGAGGTCCAGAAAGGTAATAAAGACATCCTTAAAATAGTTCACGTGACTACAGTGGTATAACTGTAATGTTATGAAGCGACAAGAATACTTTTAGTGCGCAAAAACAAAATGATTAACAAATAATGACTTTTTGAACTGTGAATTGTGTTTCTACTGGAGCCTGGTACGGCACTTCACGATTACAAACCGCTCTCGGTCCGGAATTCTCGGCACGTTTGTCTAACCGTGCTGAATCGTGCTGGTAGAATCCGTGAAGTGATGTCGACACACAGGATTGGTCACTTGTCTGTTGCCTGGCTACCAGTTTCTCCGTAGCTGGCTAAGTGCTCTATTTGGGCGAGGTAAACACAAATGAATAATAAAATTAAAAGAAATATCTAATCATCCGCCATAATGCGGTCGTTATTACATCTCATATCATAAATAAACCGTTGCGTTACCAAGGTAACAACTGACGCTTTTAGATTACATTCCAAAGAGCGGCCATTATCAGACCCACAGTGGAAAACGAAACCGGAACCGTACCAGCTGGTCCGGATCAGTACGGAATGGAATGGTTACGCAATGAGAACCGTTCGGCCCAATGGTGGAAAAGCGGCTATAGTGAGCGCTTCCGTGTTCTATGCCAGAACACCGGCTCAGTTTAGGCCGACGCTGTTCACGTGAGCACCACGACGCATACGCGTGATGCTTGACGCAGGAGCCGGCCAATACTGAGCCGGCGATCTGGCATAGAACACGGAAGCGCTGCACTGCATTACATCAACTGTGTATGACAACAGTTCAAATTGTTAAATAAAGTCGCTAATTTTGTTTTGTTTTTGCGCACAAAAAGTATTCTCGTCACTTCATAACATTAAGGTTGAACCACATAAGGTTGCTGCCTATGTGTGCTTCAGAAACCCTCGGATTTCATCAAAAATATCTTAATTTGTGTTCTGAAGATGAATGAAGGTCTTGCGAGTTTTGGATGACATGAGAGTGAGTACTTAACGACAGAAATTTCATTTTTGGGTGAACTAACCTTTTAAACTGTGTGATACTGGAACAGTTAAATATTCATAACTTTCTGAAAACTGTATGACTGTGGCATCATGCACAAAATATTTCACATGGCCGATCAAACTCGTGGTTCAGTGGCATCAAACCTCTAACAGTCTGTCGTTCCCTGGAGATACAGCTTTAAAAACACGCTCACATCTCCCCAGGAGGACGCTCTCTTCCAGGGTTAAACTGGGTAGCGGACTACCCCGTCATCTTAAACATGCACACACACACACAATCCCTCCAGACAAAATACTTACACATTCTGATGTTCAAAGACGGACGATGTGAAAATGAGCAATGCATGTGTGTGTCTGTGTGTGTGCACAGCCTGGCATCTTTTCAAACCAAGAGAGATGATCATAACAGTGCCGGCGGTAGGGAGGTAGGGGGGTGATGGGGTTGTTGGTGGGGATTCTGTTACAGACAGAAAGCAGTGTTGCAGCTTTATGTACATGCTAATGATCTACACAGGGTGGGGTGCAGGCAGACACTTTTAGTGTATATTTTATCATATATTAAAAACAGCACAGCTCCTCAATATGCTGAATTATTCCCAAGACATGAAGGAATACTGAACTCACAAATTTGAGTTTGAATTTGCTGGTAATTCCTAAAATAACACTTTAAAGGTTATGCAAATAGCATATTATGAACGTTCTGAAAATGTTCTAAAAATATTTTATTATACAAAAAAAAGATATTATTAATTTTTACTCCTTCCCTGAGGAATATGCATAACAAATATTCATATTTATTCCACACACACACAAAAATAAATAAAAAATAATAAAAATAAAAAGATTCACACACATTATCTTGTTCATTAGTTTACATCCTGGTTTTTAATCACGTGTTTTGCCTCTTAGAGCATCAGTATTTGTGATAGTTGTGTTTAAGCCCTTCCTGAGAAGTAAAGCTGGATCTTAACATCATATAGACAAAATTTAAAAGAACCAACAGTAGTTAAAGTTTTAAATAGGATGATTTCTCTAAATATATCCCACAATATGACGTCAATATCTTTTTTTTTATAAAAATAAAAACAATGGGCATTTTCATTTTCTCAAAATGTAACATCTAGATTGTGCAAATGGTATATAAACCTATGAGAAGAAAAGCATAGCATTATTATGCCAGCAATTAGTGTAATCTAACTTACAGTATATATGAGGAATGATATTGGTATCACTATGTTAATATTGAAAGATTTTTATGTACCACAATATTACATTATATTTCATACTCCAATGATTACCATGGTACAAAAACTAGATATATGTGTGTGTGGTTTTGCCTAAGTGGGCTAAATGTGACCAAACCTGTCTTTTGTGCACATCCCTGGACATCCCTATTGTAAAACAACTTCTAAATTAAGTAAATAATGTTGTTTGTTATTCGAACAAAATTAAATTTTGGGTTTAGGTCAGTGTTAATAGAAAAAAGCTAGTTAAGTGTGTGTGTAGCGGAACTACAGAGATCATCCAATCCCTGGAGTCGTGATGCTGCCACGGCCAGAGCCCAACTAGAGCAGATGGTACTGAAGAAACACAGCCAATTTACATAGAAATCAACAGACAGAAAATTAAATGATGACCTACAACACAAGACTCCATCAGTGACCATAACAATACTCAAACTCACCATTTGTCAGACTGGTTCAAATTGGCTTAGCTCTTGGATTAGTCTTCGATACTTGGATTAGTGTTGGATAAATTTGAGCATAACATGCAATCACACAAATAAACACAAGTGAACTGTCCAGACCATCATCTAGCTTTGTCTTGGTGTTGTCCATGGCAAAACCTCAAGCTTGTTTTTAGGGATGCTCAATTTGGTCAAAGATTGTGATATAAACCTTCACATTCTTAAATGCCACTGTAATTTCCTGTCAAATCCAGCAAACCCTTTGTATAATGTTCCATCAGATGCTTTTAAAATAAATCTCAAATTTCAAATTACAACTAAACTTATTCTGTTTTCATGTGCCTTAGTCATAAAGACAGATTGTACGGTTGAACATAGACATGCTATGGTCGGATTCCTCTATCCTGAGTCTCGATGTAGTCTGACAAGGAAGAATTACACATGAGTCATGGTATTGATCTGAGATCCCATCTTACAGCACTCAGCAGTACCTAGCTAAAGAAGAACCACGAGCCAGAAGCAGATCAATGAAATCGACCTCACAGACACTGTCTTTAGAGTTTCTTACAGGCCATCCTGTTAGTCAACCTCCAGAATGTGCCATCACAGATCCGCTCTATTGTCCTGTGCAGCAAACCTGGATATAATCCCTTCCCCCTCGACTTTAGGGTCCCATAGAGTCCCTCCCTTTCACCCCTAAAAAATAGATGCTATTGTCTCTCTTTCTCGTGTCCCAAAGGACTCGGCAAGCAAGATGGTCGTATGTTCCTTAAACTAACATTTCACCGGGGGTCTCATCAATAATGCCCCTCTGAGTAAGTGACACACGTAGATCTAAACTGGAGCGTCACACTGCGACGTGTCTCATAGATTATGCCAGTGCGTTTGAGCCTTGCCGTCCCTCCTAGCATCGGGGATGCGGCCCGTCTGGTTGCTAAAAGGATGATGGGACATAAATTTAAGTTTTATGGCTCCCCTGAAGTGTGTACTTCCTGTGTTGTTTTTGGTAATGATGTGTTCATCTGGTTAAAATGCATCCATCGGGGAAATATATGCAAATGTTTTCTGCAGTTTGGAGGCAACATGGTGGATTGTGATCTAAAAATGTTTCAGTTTAGAAAACAAAATGTTTTCTTCCCCATTCCTATTCATGTTCCTATTCATGTCATGTTAAAAAATGTTGCATATTGTTTGGCTTATGCAGTTCACAGCAATATTAATACACTTAAAGGAAGGGTAAGCAATTTCAGAGAGGCTAGCAATAGCAAGTTAGCTTTGAAAGCATGAGATCCCACCCATTCCAAGCCACACCACCTCCATAAGACATGAACGCGCACAGCAGATTCTGCAAAGCGTCACGAGAGACAGTGTTAAATTACCTCTTGTCTCAAAGCACATAACATTACAATAATAATGAATGTAAACAACTTACAGAGCTCCTACTTGTACCACCTGACTGCTGCAGATTCATATCAGCATTGATAGAGTTGACATAGAAAGGCATAAATCCGAGTTTGAGAACGTGAACAGCTCCAGGTAGAACATCACAAGCTGCCATCTCGTAATTACAGTTAAGACATGGCGTGAGCGCGGCATAAGCTTGTTGTTTTAGTTCAGGAGGAACTGTAAAATGTGGCTGCTGTTTGTTTTTGCCACTCGGTGACTATTTGTCTAAACCTCTGCACAGCCTTACAGGATGCCCTGATGACGTGTGATGTCTGCATGAGCATTTGGAGGTATGGAAATACATATGTTGTCAGGAAGGTAGGACATTATCATTGCATTCAGAGCGAATGCAATGATTGGACGAATATTTTTTGGTCCTGAGACTTCCACAGAAGATATATGTACATTTTTTAATATTTAGACAATTTCTATTTTTGATTGCTCAGGATGTGAAGAGAGTTTCAATCAGTACAACAAAGTGATTATAAAAAAAGATGCCTACCCTACCTTGAAGAAGGGCCGCGCAAATTATCGAATTAAAACTGAAATAGTGATTAACAAATTGTGCATTTGGGAACGATTTATATATATATATATATATATATATATATATATATATATATATATATATATACACACACACACACACACACACACACATATATACACATTAGGGGTGGGAGAAAAAAATCGATGCATCGCGATTCTCTTCAACGATTCTGGATCGATTCTGAGAATTTCAGAATCGATTCTGAGCTCATTTTAACCGCAGTTACGAGATGACGCTGCGTGTGCTTACGGTGCGTGTCCACCGGCGCGGAGCAGAGCAAGCGTTTTCAATTCATTCATATGGAAGTTGAGCTTCACTCTCGCGAACCCTGAAGATGCTCAACTTCCATAGGAATGAACTGAATAGGCTCGCTCCGCGCCAGTGGACACGCACCGTCAGAAACAACCGTAATGTTTCCATTTCCTCTCGTACACACACCACTCGAACCTTCTATAAAATAAGCCTTCATACAGTTCGAAAAAACTAGCGAATTACGCGCGCCCATTGCGAGGACATTCGCGTGGTTCATCATTGCACTGTGAGAGAAACGCGCTTGCAGCTCGTGTTCTCGCCTGCCGGTAGGCCTATTTTCCTTACAAGTGCTCTACGAAGGCATCATTTGTATGTTGTTTGGAGTGCTGTTGTGGGCTTAAATTTTATAAATATGAAACTCACTGACAGAAGGCTGCTTTCAGTATCCACGTGCGCTTTGTGAAGGGCGCTCGCGCAAGTGGCTGTGTGCGACTCCGTTTAAATGTTTAAATGTAGCCTACTTGCATCTCAAAAGGCTTTTATGACGCGAAATTAATGTAAACACAGTCAGTTAGATGTCTTAAAGGATTAAACAGACAGGACAAAAACATCTTATATTTCAAAAGAGATCTGTGCATTATTGTGAATGCAGCTTATTCTTCCGCTGTCTATGATGACATCAGTAATAGGCTAATCAAACAACCATAAAGCTGAGAAAGAAAAATCCCTCACAGCTTTTGAATGGAAAACGTTCAGATACTCTTAAGTACTGAAAGCACTCTTTGTTTATTGCTTGTAATGTTTTGTTGTTCCTCTTTATTATTATTTATTAGACTACTTGCTTCTATGTTTTGAAGCTGTTTATAGCCTATATTTAAAAATCTTAACATACAATTGTATTAATTTTTTTTAAAACTAGTAATTATTTTAAAAGTACTTATAATTACATAGACTATGTATGAAATAAAAAAATAAATAAAATAAGGTTACAAAACTAATCAATAAGAAAAAAAGTGGATCAAGAATCGTTTTGGAATCGGATTGTGACTCCCAGAATCGGAATTAGATCGGATCGTGAAGTGCTTAAAGACTCCCACCCCTAATAATATTATATATTATATATATACACACACACACACACACATTATATATATATTATATTATTATATATACTGAATTGTTTGCATTAGGCTTGCTGCAGCAGTCTGTGTTACCAGTGTTCATAGGTGCCAATTTATGTTTCTGCTGGTGGGTGATTATTACTTAGAAGCATTGAAACAGGAGATTCACATCAGAGTCCATTTAGCATGCTTCTGTTTTTCAAATAAAACCAAATATTCCACACATAAGATGAAATCAACAGATGCACAAGTATACTGGATGAAGCCCTTGTACATTAAGTAGGCTATATGTTTATTCTGACTGTACATAGAGATTTTCATGGAGGAAATTAACA
This sequence comes from Ctenopharyngodon idella, assembly GCF_019924925.1. Taxonomy (NCBI): domain Eukaryota; kingdom Metazoa; phylum Chordata; class Actinopteri; order Cypriniformes; family Xenocyprididae; genus Ctenopharyngodon; species Ctenopharyngodon idella. The sequence continues at coordinate 32,655,769 of NC_067237.1, read as the reverse complement.
AATATCCTACTCATTTTTGTCCGACTTTGAAGCATACTGTCATATGAAACTCCATGTAATCACAATATGAGCTGATAATGAAAACTGTCCAAACATCCATACAGTCTTTTTATTTCATGTTGAAATCACAGAATCACGGAAGTATGAAATTTTCAAAGGTCAATATCATTACTTATTACTGGCTGATTTTGGGAACGGAACAAACTCCATTAGCCACTCTAAAGTATTACAACCCACAGGAACACGATGTGAAATCGACCAATCAGAGAGGTTCAAGAATCTCAATCGATTTTTATTTGATTTGTTTAAGTTAATGGAGAATATCTCGTATTTTCTTGTGGGTGCTCGAGCCCCTGTGCACCCATGGGATCGGCACCTATGCCGTTATTACATGGTGTTCGGCCATACACGATTACATTACTTGGCCACCGTGGCACCGCTCCCACGATTCAGTTCAGTTCGACAAAGGATGCTACAATTATAAACTGAAAGCGTCTGCTCTACTTCATACAGCACAAGCTGCAGATTCGCAGCACAGTGCAACAAGAGTCAGATTTCACTTATCACGCAATGAGATTATGGAGAGATGACTGACAAGACCTTGGCGGAGGATTTGCTGCGCAACAGATCCTGAGCATCACTGACAAATATCTTATCTTGTAAAATGTGTGGTCAGTACCGCCACTCCCTACACAGAGTACGTGTGATCACAAATTCTAAAGCAAAAGCGATTTCAATACCTCGCATATAGATAGCGGTTCACCGATGCCCACAAATTATAGGCCTATACACAGAGTATGCGTGATCACCCCCCTCTCTCTCTTTAACCTCATTGTCTTGTATTATTCATAATATTGATGAGCACTAACGTTAATAAACACAAAGCCAGAAATGACTCTTCAGCGGTCACGTGCAGTACAGGCATTTGATTTTCCTGCCGTTCCTCCTCTTAAATAAATCTCTCTCTGTCTCTCAGACAGTAATGTCAGCAGAGCAGGAGTCTTGGCTCCAGTGCCGATGGAGCAGATTGGGTGTAATATCGCTTAATGTTCGTACGCATGCATAAACTAAAGTGAGCAGCACAGCAGTAAGATAAATCACAACCGGCGCTGATGTCAGGAAATCTCTATAATGCAGAGACACACATACACATGTTGATGTGGACTTTCCATTGACTTCCATTGTTTTATACTGGGCTAATGGGATTTTCTAACCCATATCTGTGCCCAAACCTTTTTGCATTTTCTAATATAAGCAAGACATTTTATAGTATGTTTATTAAGACATTATCTCATAGGAACTGTTAACTGCTCACTACTATGCAGGTGATTTCAGGTTTTACTATTCTTGTGGGAACATTTAGTCCTCTCAACGTAAGCAAAACCTGATCACAAAAATGGAAACGACTGCGGCTCATGCACACATACAAAAACACACAATGGCTTTTAAGGCTTCTTATTCCAAAGACAGTAAAATGATGATCATATTACTAGTGCTTATGGGACACATCAGCTCAATTCAAGTCCCATCGCTGTAGTTATGCCGCATGTATCCCCGACTGCCTTGCGCTCAACTTTCCGCTCAAAGCCAACTAAAACTCTGTTTTCTCTCTAAGGGTCTGTCAAAGTACTGTAATCTTGTGACATCATGTGCAAAACATTCCCTGACCCACCCTTGGATTCCTTTGGAATCACAAAACTAGATTTTTTATAAAAATGCAATGAGGTGAATGCACACTGTAACATCACCGGTATAATGCTAAAATATTTTCGGTGGTTTCCAGGATGTCACTTTTTTTAAAATACACGAGTTGAAAATCTGAAAGTCTGATCACCCCTCTCCTTGTACTTATGAGCAATAGTAATAGTAATATTTGCCTTTGCAAACACCTCTAATAATTGAATTTTTACTAAATTAATTATATATTTAAATATAAATAATAAAAATATATAAATACGTCAATCCTTCAATAAATGAATTAAAAAAAAATAGATACATACATATATATGCATGGAGAACAAACTGTCTCTCCTGTCTATGAACTTTTGGGTGTGTTTGGGAGCTTGGAAGAGATTTTAGGAGTGAAATGAGAACAATGCATAGCCTGTGGAGGAACAGATCTTTTCTATTATTCATCAAACCACCCCTACCAACCCCACCTCTGCTGCTTTAACAGAGGACTCAGGTATCAGGTATATAGTGCTGAAAGCAGAGAAAGAGACCTAAGAAAGAGAAAAAGAAAATGTTTTTGTGCAACTTAGTATGAAATGGTGTGCGTTTAAGCGGAGCGATTCACAATGACTTTTCATAGATTAAAATATAAATGGGGAAATAGTGCTGTTTCGTATTTTATACTGATGCATTTAAATGTAAACAAGTAAATATTATTCTTCCAGTCATTAGTGTTGGAGATTTTCAGTGACTCTTTCTGTAGGAAACATCAACATGCCAATATGTGTCGACAAATGACCATCATAATGAGTGAGTCACTGAATCAATCAACCAACCGATTCGTTCAAAAACACGAATTAAAGATCAGGAACGAAACAAGTGACTTTCTTCATGAGAGAGTTATTTGAATTATTCACTAAAAATATTTCTGCATTCATTCTGAAAGAAAAATGTTGCTGTATGTTGCTCAGAGATGCACATGGTTAATGGACCCTTTTCAAAACTGTAATGTATTTCCACAACAATTAACATCGCAAATTTTTTTAATATATTGTATTTTTTAAAAAGGTATATATACACATACCTAATATTATTATATATTATTTAATAATAATAAATAATTTATAATGTGCTTATCTCATACCCAAAGGTCTAAAATACAAGAAATAAAAATATAAATACAAGACAATAAATACAACAATAATAATAAATGCACACAGAAAACATCAAACAAACATCCTATTAAAAAAGCTTAAGTCAAACTAATCAGTATAGGCTATTTTAAAAAAATTCTTAAAATAGCTTAAAATGAGAGCATTTGCTTTAAAAAAAAATGTAATTTAAAAATGTATATATATATATATATACACATACATACATACATATCCACACCCACACAGTGCTGCTTGAAAGTTTGTGAACCCCTTGCAGAATCTGTGAAAATGAATAATTTTAGGAGGGATCATACAATTATTTTTTATTTAGTACTGTCCTGAATAAGATATCTTACATAAAAGATGTTTACATATAGTCCACAAGACAAAAAGTATAGCTACATTTATAAAAATGAGCCCGTTCAAAAGTTGAACTATGTACCTTTGGTTCTCAATACTGTGTGTGGTTACCTGGATGATCTACCACTGTTTTTTTTTGTGTTTTGTGATGGTTGTTCATGAGTCCCTTGTTTGTTCTGAGCAGTTAAACTGACCAATGTTCTTCAGTTTTTATTCTTCAGTTTTCCAGCATCTTTTGCATATTTGAACCCTTTCCAGCAGTGACTGTATACACACACACACACACACACACACACACACACACACACACACATTAGTAGTAGTAGTAGTATCAGTAGTAGTATAGAATTATTATAGAAAACGCGTTGGGTTTCCAGCAGGATGTTTTTTGTTTTTTTTTAAATGAATCATTTGATTGATGTGAAATATCCTGGCATGCAAGTTCTAAGACATTCTAAGGCAACCGCTGATAAACTGGTTATTTCACATCATACTACATCTTAGATTAAAACCAGCTACATTGCAAAACTATAAACACTTTCATTTCATGCCTGAAACAAGCCAAGAGTACAACCGGTGCATTGACTTCTAGGATGAAGTATAGGTTGAAGTATGGGTTGAACTCGGGTTCGGACCAAGAGATCAAACCGAGTGTAAAAACAGGATCTGAGGTCTGCAGATGGAGTATTTTACAGCACTCTTGAGCAGAGATCAAGGGGAGAAGTGGATAAAGTGCTCCAGACAGGCTATCCCACAATGCACTGGGCAGGCACCATCACTTTTAAGTGGATGAGTATGAATACAATGCAGAATGTAGGGAATACTGGGTGTGCGAATGATTGATGGGCGTCTTAGTGAAGAATGATGAGTGTGTGCAGCGAGGGCACAGTGCCTGCTCTGGCACCGACAAACAGATTTCCCGACAATCATAGTCTGAGAACAGCACGTCAGTCTCAAAACATCTCCAAATCCAGATACACACCTGTTTGGCAGCTAAACCAATCATGCACTCAAGTTTGACTTGGTAAGATACGGGAACTTGTTCAACAATAACAGCAATAAAGCACAACACTCAACCATTTACCTGCTTAAAGACCATCAATAATGAACCTTTGAGCCAAAAAAAAAAAAAAAAAAGGATATCACCAGGATTTTTATGGTTGAGGAGCAGGTGAAAAAGGTGTGTTTTATATAACCTCTCACACAGCCAAATGAAACCAGATGAGAGATGGCAAGTCTACCGATGACTTAAGCTCACAATCCCCTTCTATCATATGATAATAAACAGTAAGAACAGAATGGCAGGGAGAAACCCATGGTGTGATCTTACACTCTGAAAGAAAGAGAGAGAAGAAATACAAGACAATGGAAAGAAAAAGATATACTTGACACCTTTGGGAGTTACTGGTATGGGTCTGACAAGCCAATGGCCTGTTGCATGAAACTAGCTGAACAAACTCAGATTCGAAGCAGGTTTAGAGTTGACAAAACCATACAAATCCAACCTGGTTTAGATCATGTTAAGCGGGCTCACTGTGCTCTGTATAAACATTCTGTCAACTCAGGGTTTGATCCAGAGTTTGTGATAAACTCTAGAGCCTGTGCACCTGAAAGTGTGATGTGCTGCCAATCACATGGAACAAGGAGAGCGTCAGTTTGATATTCCAACTGTTATACCATATTACAATATTGCTTTTATAAATAAATAATTTAATTATAAATAATTTTTTGGGTCATTTTTTGTCCAAAGGCCTTAATAACAAAAAACAGATATGACATCCAAAGTATGCAAGGTAGTACAATTAGATCACTTTTATTGAATCCAAAAGGTTTTAATTATATTTTGCTCTATATAAAGGTATTTTAAAGATTCTGAAGTGTCAAAATGTCATTTGGTTTAACCGTCCAAAGGCCAATACAGCCATTTCATTTGTGATTAAAATATCTTAAAATGTAATAAATGTATATATTTTTTATTCTGGCATGATTTTATAACATCATATATTTCATTGATGTCATTTGGCGTTACCAATATAAAGGGACCATTTTGGACCAAATCATGCAGTCAATATCATGTGACAGGATGTGACATCATTCAGACACCTGCAAAGGACCAAATGGTTGTGAAGCAAAGTAACTAACTCGCTCCTAACTATATGAAAAATTAAAGTTTTCACTTGTTCATACGCATGTCCCGAACCATCAAGTCATTCGGTACAACCGCTATAAAACATGGAAAATGCTGTAATATTGTAAAAACTACTAAATATTAAATACTAAATGACTAAATATAAAATGTTTGATTGTCCTTTTGCTAGCTAGCTAGCAAGCTAACTAGATAGATATCAGCATGTTAGCACTGTTTGAAAATATCGTCATTCGGTATAACCAATAGTGTCATTCGGTAAAACCGAAATTTTGGTTAAACCGAATGACTTTTTTTGTGACAAATTTTGTCCATCTTGTAAAACATGACAAAATCAGTGGTAACAATGAGATTATGCGTTTTTTTTATAATCAATTAACACTTAATAAAACTTCAAAATTAATGATCATCTCCATTTTTTTTTTTTTTTACACTTTTAAAAACCTTATTCATTAATGACCCAAATATATAATAATAATAATAATAATAATATAATACACACACATATATTTACAAACTTTTATGTTAGATGTGAATAATTGATTTGACAGCACTGAGAAATCTGCTAAATCTGACAAAACTTGCCATCACACCCCTCATACACACACACACTGGAAATGAGGAGAATCCGTGACGCAGCTGTCTCCATCCACCAGCTGTCCAGCTCCTCCCTCATGAAGCCCAATACTCAGAGGTGCCCATCGCCATGACAACGTCCTGAATAATGCACGCCTGCACGGCATGCTGGGAGTGAAGCGCTCCAGCGGAGCACACACATACTTCTCTGTCTTCTGCCTTTGAGTTCACTTTTCAAAGGGGCTCTATTTCACACATTTGTAACAGTTTATTCTTTCCTTGAAGTCCACTTATGTTGAAGTTTCTTTCACACACACAAAAAAAATTCATCACCACCTTTTCTCCAATCCATGGGTATCTTTTTGTTTTCCAATAAAAAAAAAAAAAATAAATTTAAAAAAAGAGAGAGAGAATTTATCTTGAATATCTGCCAATGCCACAAAGCAAAATACACTTATATTCAAGATACAATCACAGTTTTGTTTTTCAGGAAATATATATTTTTATTTGAAAACAAGACTCAAGTAATATTAGACATCAAAGATGCGCATGAACTACAGTAAGAGGCTCTTGTTTCCTGCTCAATCATCTGATCTGTTTGTTATGAGTTTGTTGTTATGTTTGTCAGCTGAAGTGCTGAGGTTAACATAAACAAGGAAGTCTTCCTGATCAATTCTAGCTATTCATTCACCCATGCATTTAATTACAGCTTTAAGCAGCATCTTACGTCTAATCATGAGATCTGACAAATCCTCAGCAAAGTCCCAGTTTGTTTACACGCAACACAGCTTCTTCTGCCATTCTACTTAAGCAGACACACCAAAATACTACAGTCCTGAAACAAGACATCCATCCCCCGGTTTCACAGACAAGGCTTAAGCCTAGTTCCAGACTAAAACGCATGTTTGAGCTGTTTTAACTGAAAGCAACTTGCACTGACATAATTATCTTAAAATATGTCAGGGGCATTGTTTTGTCTCAAGATGCACACTAGTAATGTTTTTTCTAAAGCATGTTTATAAAAGCTACTTAAATGTTCTAATTGAACTAAGGCCTAATCCTGGCTTAATCTAAGCCCTGTCTGTAAAACCAGGCCTACATCTTTAAATACCCTCCAAACATACGTTTTGAGGCCCTCAGCCCATTTAATATCTTTGAGGTCATCTAATATGCTTTTTGCAGAATACACAGAATAATAAATAATAATTCAATAAAATAAGTAATAATAAAAAGTCAAATTAAATAATAAAAAGCACCGTTTCCCTTCCCAATCATCAACTGTTTGCAAAGGAAGAGTCTTGCATTTATTCATTTTAAAAGCATTCTCATTGCATTAATTTAAGCCACAAGTTGTCTTTTTTTTTTCCTGAGCTGTGATGTAAATGAAAGGTTATTAAATTGTCTATTTAAAAAAGTAACATGGTTTCCACAAAATATTAAACAGCAAATCAGCATATTAGAATGATTTCTGATGAATCATTTGACACTGAAGATTGGAGTAATGATGCTAAAAAATTTCACTTTGCATCACAGTATAAATTACATTTGAATGATAGTGTAATTTAAATATTTTTTAAGTAATAGTGTAATTATGCCACAACTTCAATATGCCAAACCAGTTCATGGGATTTTAAAACATTTTGGTGCTCACATTCCAGTAATATGATGCTTTATGATATCACTTAATCAACCATTAGGTCAAAGTACATCTATATGCCTGTAGGCCTAAACGTTTACTAATAAACATTATGAGGCAAGTTTGCTTGTGCATGTGGGAATAAAATTAAAAACATATTTAATCTGAACAGGACGTTAACTCAACCAAACTTCAAGAACTGTTGGAATGTTACTGTATGAATTGTGCATTTGGACTCCTTTATAGTTCTTAGTCATATCAGAGTGTGTGGAGGACGTTTTATGGTTCATATTGTGGGGGTGTGAAAATGAAGTTCATAAAGTATTCTGCTGGAATATGAGTGATGACAGAATACAGTCATCTCTAAAATAAGAAACAAGAGGCTTGGTTCTCTTAAGGTCACACTGTAAATTAGAACTTAACACAGAAACAGAGCTTAGAGGAACTCAAGATGTTTATGAGATTCCTGTCTCTGTCAACACTGCTTGAGAGGTCAAGAGTGAATCAGACTCATGAGACTCTCATCCAGGTATTTTCCATTGCAAACAATGACTGATACACAAAGCAGCTCTGTGATGACATTATGCAATGTGAAACAGGTGTAAGCGTTAGTCACTAGTTCATTCTCACTGTCTAATCTCCACGCAGGCTGTAACCTTCTAAGGCAGCATCCTAACTAGACCTCTGATTGATTAGAAACACTCTGTAAATGTGCATGAGAATTTGGCTAAAATAAGCTTTAACAGAAGCTGCCTATAACTTTTAAAGTCACTATGAAATTAAAAATGACAATTCCTATTTTTTTGTAAATTGTAGTATTTATTATAAATGATTTATCCGTGCACATAATTATTTTTTTAATTCACGTGGCCTTGTAACCTTTAAAGGGGTCATGAATTGCGCTGTTTTATTGTTTTATAATGTTTTCTAGGGTGCAGTTATAATGTTAGTATGCTTTTTACATCAAAAATTGACATAATTTAGAAATAAAAGGCATTTTTCCTACCCTGATATTAGCCCTCTTATTTAAACGCTCTGTTTTAAGGGGCGTGTCTGCTGTGAGACTTCAGTGTAAACACCCACTGTTGTGATTGGCTAACATCTTTCCATTTGAAATAGCCAAGTATTACTCTCTCGAAAACTTTTAGCATGATTTTACTATTACAGCTCTCAAGGTTAACTAATCATGAGAAGTGTTGATTATAGCATCATATTTAAATCTATGGCATTATATTTAGATCGTGTCATGAAAGTTTGCAGTGGTGAACATTGTAGCCAGTGATCTCGTCAACTCAATTTCTGCACACTAATGAATGCTTTCATCGTAACTAATAGTGCAAATGCATTGTAACTAAGATTCGTTGAATAAAATGGGAGTTTTGGCATGAGTCCAGAGCTTAGCCACTGATAAACTCGCGCTGTTTGATTGACAGCTCCAGTGTATGCTGTTTGATTGACAGCTCTAGTGATTGTAAAGGGAGCGTTCTTTGATTGCTTTCTATATATAACTTAATCACTGTTTAAATAACAGATTATTTTCATCCTACTAAGAGAAACAATGTGAAGCTGACTGTTTAGTCACTGGTTTGATTTACTGACATGTAGACAAAGAACATCTGACTGTACATGAATCATTACATATCAGATCAGGCATTAGAATTAACACAGTTACTTACATGTGTACAATCCACAGTGAAATGTACCGAATACAAATAAATAATGCTCAACTAAGACATTCACATTGTTGAAAACAAATAACCATATTCCTAGCATTAGGATCCTTTGAAAGGTAATGTTTTTTTTAGTCCAATATCGCTCTTCTCTCCTCCTCATCTCACTAACACACCAGTGGGCGGGGCTAACGTTGCAATGATGAAGTAGGCATTGATTTCTTCTGCAGAGGCGGCGTTTCACCTATCTATGATAGATAGGCACATTCCATCAGACGTTCGCTAGGGCCTTTGTGTCAATAAAAGCTTTCATTGGACTAACAAGGAAGTTTTCTGAAACTTACAGGATATTCTTATAGTACAATGACCTCTTATATATCAAAAGCTCAAGGAAAAGTTGATTTCTCAATTCATGACCCCTTTAATCAAAATAACTTACCCTCCCTCTTGAACCTACATCTTTTCTTGAGTTTACTGGTGTGAGGGCAGGACAACCTTATGTTAGGAGTGCACCTATAAAGGGGTCATGAATTGAGAAATCAAATTTTCCTTAATCCTTTGACATTGTCCTATAAAAATAACCTGTAAACTTCCATGTTATTCCAAAAACAACTTGTATTGAAACCAAGCTCAGAAAACGACTCATTTCAGATTTTGTCATATTATGACGTAATAGTGTGACGAAAGACCGCCCCTACAGAAGATCAACGCCTACTTCTACATCATTGCCTCTTTAGCCCCGCCCACCGATTCACGCATGTCATGTAGTAGTAAATACGAGACTCAAAATCAGAATTACTCCAGCAACAAAACGATAGAGATGGCTCTGAGGATTACATAACGTTTTGAAGTGCCAAGTTGTGGAAAAACAGTCTTTGCATTGCCATCTGTGTGATTCTAACATTAAGAAAGCATTGATGAACTTTATTTTGAATGGAGTTCCAGTCAGATCGCGTCAGTAAGACACTGTTTGTTTGCTTCATTTAACTGCGGATTCGTTTTTAAACAAGCGCCAACTACATTGGATCCGACAGTAATGTCGCAATACATAAGCCTAAGTAAAAGTGTTGTTACCATGTGTCACTATTGCTTTGTCTGATACAGATCATTTGATATGTACTGACTGAGTATTTATACTGTAGCGCCACAGTCAAACTGAATATTTGTGATAGTTGTGATTTGCGGTTCTTTCCTTTACTTCAGCCTTTATGGGGTTAATGCGTTGAATTCCCAGATACGGAAGAAAGCACATAGAGAATGCTGCTTTTGTCATTGTTTTGATCTAAGCGACTCGCTGTAATCCAGAATAAAAGCTTCAGTGAGAGAGAACTTAAGTTTTGCCATCAGTAAGACATTTCAACACGTCTCATTTTATTTAACATGACACTGCAAATGATAATGAATACATTTTTCATTTTATTGAAAAGGATGAATTATAAATAGCCTGTAAGATTTATAGATTTATACATTTCAATGTTAATATGCATAGATGTTTCAAATTGTTGGCAAATATTTCAACTATGTAACGGGATATTTTTCTACATCGGAAATTTTCAAAACAATTCCATACGTGTAATGGCAGGGACGTTGAAAATTATTTTAATATGCAAAACTGTTACCAATTATTGCAGTGGGCATTTACTTCCAAATCTTGAACGCGGCACGCTTATCAAAATGGAGTGTTCGAAAGAGAGGGTCAAAAACAGGATAGAAAATAGCTTATTACCTCTAATATAGAATGTTTTTGGTGTAAAAATCTTGTTAACATTATAGTGGACCTCAGAGAACATTAGAAAATTTAGAAAAAAAAAAAAAAGGAAAAATGCAGTTAATGACCCTTTTAAACTGTGATTTGGCAGATCACAAGGTTTGGACATGAGAAGCATTAATGAATACAGATACAAGAGGATGAAGTGGAATACCATATGCAAATTTTATTTTAAAAAGCCATTTTTAAGGTTCATAATATTGTTTTGGGAGTTTTCTCCAACAGGTTTACATGCATGCAAGGTCAAAAAACACTTTAGTTTTCTCAAAATAATAATAAATTTAATATCACCTCGTTTCTCAAAGATTCTTAAATGATTAGCTCGAAGCAGTTCGAAGATTCAGTCTCTCTAAACCCCTCCTTTCCGTAAAGCCTACTCTGCTCTGATTGGTCAGATGGCCCAGTCTGTTGTGATTGGTCTACCGAAAACAGCGCGTGTCGAAAACAAAATGCCCATTGCCATAACTAAATTACACCTCCGGAGGCTTATCAATTCTCAAGAGATTGTATACAATGTATGGATGGAAAAGACGGCATCGATTTTACCTTATCAATTCGAGCCCGAGGCAAGTCCAAAGATGAAATGTCTGAAGTAGCCGATCAACCAGAAACTCTAATAGCAAGCACGACTGGAGACGGACGTTTATATACGTGATAGCAGCGTCATTGTTACAGACTGTGAGGAGCAAGCTGGTCCAAATAACCTAGGTACTGGCCCATCTTTCAAGAGCAAGCGTTTTGCGAATCCCGCGTTGAACTCCCCAAGATTTGAGAAGTAGTCGTCAGTAAAACGTAGGACACAGCGTCTTCTAGACACAATGTTAACCACACGAAAAACAGCGTTTGAGGGCGGGTCAAGTTGTTTGTGGGCGAACAATGTAGAACATAGGCGGGCATTAGGCAAATGTGTTATCCAGTGACGTGTAGCCATCACGGAAGTGAGACTGGAATTCCTGACGACTCGTTTAGGCAGTTCAGAGTCGATTCTTTCTTTTGAGAGACAATAACTTTATTTATTGTGCACTTTTGCAGATCGTTTACATTCACAGACAGCTACACATTGCATGAAAGGTAATATTCAAAAAAGCATAATAGGGACACTTTAACAAGGTACAGCTCATGACATGAATGCATGTTATAACAGCATGTTATACAGTATGCAGAATATTATCAAAGTCCCTTTAAGACAAGTCATTTCACTCGGCGGCCATCTTTGAAACGCCTCTCGGGCATGCAAGTGCAACTCCTATCTCTTTGAATGGGGAAACATCAAATTCTCCATAGCTGTTTGGATTAAATTTCATATTTGAAATCACCAGTGAAATCTGACAACATCTGTCTCATAAATTTTTTTTCCAAACGCTCGAATCATGACAAAAAAAAAAAACTGTATTTTTTAGGCTGGATCAAGCTAATGCGCATGCGCAGACCTACATGCGCGTCTTTTGTGCCTCATGTCAGAGGCGCGCGTCTGACTTTTTCTATAGAAACCGGTGCTTCTAACGGCCGCTGCAGTGAAGCGATGACTTTACCAGTCGGCGATTGGCTCTTATTTTGAAGGCAGGACTTATTCCGCCATATTGCGCGTTACACTTTCTCCCATTCAAAACAATACGAGTGACATGTCTTGTGTTATTCTATAGTCTTTGATATTATACAGTAACTATTTATATAACAACAATATAAAAATTAAATCTCATTCTTTCATCAAGATTTTTGCATTTTCTGAAGTGCATGTAAGTCATCAGAGTCTAAGGAAAACACACTGCCATAGGAGGGTGTGGGATGAACGCGAGAGCGTTGCTATGCAGTTGCTAAGGTTTTTTTTATGTGGTTGCTAGCAAGTTGCTATGGAGTTGCTAAGGTTTTCTTAATGGGTTCTTTCTAACACGATACTATGCAGTTGCTGAGGTGGTCTGAGTGGTTTATAGCATGTTGCTATGCAGTTGCTATGGTGTTTTAAGCACTGCTAGGGTGTTCTGTGTGGTTTTACACTGTCCTGAGCATTACAATCCAAAATCCATGTGACATACAGTACAGGCTGAGCGGGAGGAAGGGTGAGGAAGAGTTGGAGTTGAGTAAATGAAGGGGGTTGGAAGAGGAGAAGTGGACAGAAATGCCGTGGCTCATTTCTTCTGAACTCATTCGGGGGCCATGCTCTGAGATGATAATGTACAATGACAGGTATTGCATAACAATAAAAAAGGCAGGAAAAAAATGGGCCACAGGAACGCAAATTCAAAACCTGTACGCATGCTACAAGCTCACTGAACCTTCAAAAAGGTACATGGACTGTATTTTCAGAAGTAAATTAGGTTATAAAATTCTGTTTCTGAATGCTGCATCCAGCTCTTGCTAAACAGCTCCTGAGCAAAGTCCATTTTAATATGAATGTAAACTACATAATGGGAGCAACATGGATGTCAGTGCAGTATTGTTTTGTAGCTCCAAATAGGCATTGTTTATCTTTAAATGTGGGTGGAACGAGACGTTATTTCAGCTTAGTTTCATAATCAGAATACAATGAACTATTTCAAAAGATCAAGGAAAATCTTTCTACTGATTATATGACACTTTTAAGCGGTCACATGAAAATCACCCCTGCAAACAGGCATCTGACCAGTGACACCAAAGGACCGGAGCCCACCGCTGACTCCCACAGTCTTCCTGTGCAATACTTCTTTTTCTTTAAGGACGTGACCTTAAGATTGCTTCTTTTTTTTTTAAAGACAAGACCTTAAGATTAAACACTTTTTACTCCCATCTCTGCAAGGCAACAGAGTAGCTGCATTGTCCGCTGCTGTAACTGGCTAACACAATCTGCATTCTTGCTTTTGTTAGTATCACTCGCAGAGAGACCAGGAAAAAGAATATTCCCACATGCTTCTACTATCAGTAGAACCTCCTTATAACTACTCTTCTTAGTTTCTTCCATTGTTTTTACAAACAAAATAAGAAAAGATCTCACATTTACCATTCAAAAGCTTGAGGACAGCAAGAAAGAAAGAAATTTTATTCAGCAATAAATTGATCAAAAGTGAGGGTAAAAAAACTTAAAAATGTTACAAAATATTTTAAATAAATACTGTTTAAATGTGTTTAAACTTCCCATCCATTAAAGAATCCTGAAAAATGTATCACAGTTTATACAAAAATATGAAGCAGCACAACTTTTTTCAACATTGATAACAATAAGAAATGTTTGAGCAGGATATCAGCATATTAGAATGGTTTCTGAAGGGGAAGAAAGGGACAAAAAAAAATGTATCAGAAAAAAAAAAAAGGTACAAAAGCTGTCACTAGGGTGATACTCTTTCAAAAGATACACCTTGACCTTTGTACCTTATTTAACCCTAAATGATGCATATTAGTACCTAAATGGTACATATTGGTACCTTTCGAAGGGGTACAGTCCCAGTGACAGCTTTTGTACATTTTATTCAGAGAATGTGTGACACTGAAGAGTCAAGACTGGAGTAATGATGCTGAACAAAGACTGTTTTCTGCTGCCAGGCCAATAGATGGCGATGTCACTTTGTAAAGAAAAACTACACGCCTATAGACTGAACACATAATATGCATGCGCATGAAATCACCGTTCTCACAAATTTGCGTTTTTGTAGTTTACACAGAGACGATAACGGTATCATTTTCAAAAACTTGCACTTTGAAACCCGTTTTCAAAAGTTTGTGTTTTCAGACACCCAAAACACCACTGTTTAAATGAATGGCCAAAAAGCATAAAAAGTTTTCCGTTTAGTTGAACGGTTTTCATGGAAACTAGGAAAAGACTTCTTTCAAAAACATTAAAACACCGTATCGAGTCCCGACCTCAAACTTTTGAATGATATTGTATATCCTAAATAATAAAAAGGGTTATAAAAAACATTTATAGCAACTTGAAAGTACTAGCTTTCCATTTCACAACCACCCACAATACTCTAGCATAATGGTGATGAGTTGTTGACTTCGGTACCAAGTCGGTACTGAAATTTTAAAAATGTGATGATACCAGCATTTCCCCCTAGAATTTTGAGGGTATTCTTAAACACCTCTGATTGGCCATTGTGTTCATGCACTCAACAGATATGTCTGTGGCAAATGTTTTTGTAAGTAAATGTTTTTGTGTAAATGCCGTATCTGTATAAGCGTCAAAGATGTCTATTTACAACATGCTTTGAAGCGTTTGATCATTGTAGCCAATCACAGACATATCTGTTGAGTGTGTGAACACAATGGCCAATCATAGGTGTTTAAGAATCTGCTCAACAGTGCTCAAAATGCTAGGGGGAAATGCTAGTATCGTCACATTTTTAAAATTTCAGTACCGACTTGGTACCGAAGTCAGTACTTTTGACAACCCTAATTGGTAAGCGGCATTTACATTTTCTGCAGAAGTCTACAATAAACAATCATATTTGTTGTCAAAGGTGGTGTAGAAATTAAATACTGCACTTTAAATTAGAAAAAAACTTCTGATTTGGTATAGAAATGCCATAGTTTTATCCAAATTGCACAAATTTTATCCACAAGACCACAAGTGTGTTATTTGACCTTAGTTGGTACACATGTACAGATAATAAAAAATTCTTGTTTATCATTTGTTACTGACTGTAAATGCCTTTGCAAATCTGGTCTGATCAAAAAGTACAGTCAGACACACTCACATAACAATGAGTATGAAGTCACAGCAGTGCTTCTAGGCCAAATGCACATCTGTGAGGGGGTGGTTGGGTTTCTTGTCCCATGTTTTGGGATGATAAACAGGGTGTTACTGAAACCATATGGTGACGTGTGGCCCAAGGGTGTGCTTACTTCTGAATCAGCGACCCCCACTTCACACTGACAGCACAAACCCCCCCAATAAATGAATCGGTTTGATATCTACAGATCTGCAGATGCTGGTACTTCATGCATGCGCTTTCAAGCAATTAGAGTCCCACATGCAAAAATGCTTACATCACACCTAGACAAAATTAGACTGGATGAGCATTTCAACTCACAGAAAAACATCCAACACAATGACACCATCTCACTGCTAAAAATACCCGTTAAACGATGACGACAACGTTATGAGAATGAAAACACTGTGCTCCACAAACTAGAAGCCACTTGGTTGGTTCACATTTTTGTTCAGAAGTGAAAGATTGCAGAAGCAATGAATTCGTGCTATTTGCCACTTACTCGTTACCTTTTAAGCGTATGCATAGGAGAGCTTCTGTAGGCCATTTACAGATATCAGACCGTGGTGTAATATCCCGGAAGAAACATACGCTTGACTTAACTGGTTTAAGGATTTTGCTGATACATGTGACCCAATTCAGTCCAAAGTGAGCTGAACCACTGCTCTTATCTCACACTTATACTATCATCTACAGCATGTCAAACAAATCCTCCAACTATACTGAAAAACCACTGCAATAAAACCACCTAAGTAGGCTAACCCTAAGAATTTCATTCTGAATTTATACTTTTTAATATACACACTTGTAAAAGCGTCAAGAGCCTGTATACATATTTTATTTTATCAAATGACAAAGGATGCCAAACTCACTAACCCAATGTAGTTCGAACACTGACAAGGTTCATGGATATTTAAAAATCCTGAAGGAATGCTAAAGGTATTTAGATAATAATTTGGAAACAATCCAAGGGACCTAATAAGAATCAAACACCCATGGTAAACCTGAAATTCCCAGTTTCAGTTAAATCTGTTCAGAGTCATGGATCTTACAGAATCTTTTCCAGAATATAATACAGATTCCATCAGCAGCAATCTCGTAGTATTTTTGACTATGGACTTCTCATTTGTCCAGTGTGAACACAGTGACAGTCGTGAGCTGCTTACACGCCCAACAGTGCAAATAGTGAATGAGCATATTCAGAATGTTGGATAACTAGGCCTTATTTTTACATTTAGCCTATATTTATGCATTTACCAAAGCGACTTACAATAGAGGAACAATCAATTCATTAAAGAGCCAACAATATTTATAGTGTTTTACATAAATGAGAACATACAATAACTGCATTGAAAATAATGATATTAACAAACTGTTATATTTAATATTAATTATTATAATTTATATATTGAATTCATATTTTATATTTAATTACATGAAATTGCTATGGTTTTATTACATATTTTATTGTATTTAAAAAAAAACAAACATAAATATTACACAGACATTATCGAAAGTATTATTTAATTATAATAAATATAGCCCATGTTGTCTGTATTGTTTTGTTTTGTTTAACGTTTATATTATGATAACTGAATTGAATATAAGGCAGGCATACCTTTTGCTGGAGGCACATGTAACTAAAGCCGAGATCAGACGGTGTTATTTGATCTCAAACCACATAAACGAGGAGAAGAATCACTATAATCCGTGCAATTCCTGCTGATAAAGCCACATCCGTGTGCTGTCTGTAATGAATAAGCAGCGCTTTCTCTGTCTGTTCTCCACAGACACGCGCCCCACGCCAGCCAGCGCGTCTCCGCGTCACGCAAGATCCCGGTAAACGCGACTGCGGCTCCGCGACACGCGTGACAGCAGTAAAGAGCACTCACCTCTGTCCAAAGACGCGAATGTGAATTCCCCGAGCAGACTCTCCCTCGCTCTGTCACGCATTCAGTGTCTCTCCGCGCTCATTTGCTCCAGTCTTCTCCTGTCTGTCTTTCTGTCTGTCTCGCTGCTGTAGAGACACACACAAACCTGCTGCGTGAAGCGCCGCCCACGCGCGATCCCAGTGGTCATTAGTTCCCCACGCAGCGCTGCGCTCACGAGACGCGTCACCTGCACCAGTGGAGGAGGAACATGCAATATTAAAGACACCACATGTGTGCTGGAGGATGAGCTGGTCTCATGGTACAACCTCGAGATGTTTGGATATTCGGATATTTGGATAAGAAATAGCAAAGATGCGGCCGACAGACAGACAGAAAGACAGAGAGATAGATAGATAGATAGACAGACAGAAAGACAGACAGACAGACAGATAGATAGATAGATAGATAGACAGACAGACAGACAGACAGATAGATAGATAGATAGATAGATAGATAGATAGATAGATAGATAGGCAGTGGCATTATGGGATGTCTAAAGGGTATGTACTAATTTAGACAAGGTATTACATGTAAAGTTAGGATATGAGTTAATTCTGGCTTGTACACGTACTATAGAAAAATAATTTGTTGTTGGCTTTGCATTTATCTGATAAAATTAGGTTCATCTCTAATGATGTCATGCGAAACCCCATTATTAAGTATCTCAGCGCCCTCTGCAGGTATCAACAGTTAACACTCAATACCACGGTGAACTCCAGGCTGATGAAGCACCAAATGTTTAATAAATGTTTTATTGTTCTTCTTATTATTATGAATAATGTATGCAATATCATACAAATAAACTTATCAAAATAACCAAATGAACTAGGCCTATTAAGATTAATTAGCTATTATAGGCTAATCAAAATACCTAATGCCAAAATTATAACATTTCATGAAAACTGTTGGTTGGTTTTGACTTCATATGTCTGTATTTGTGTATTTACCTGTTTTAATTTATTGCAAAAATTGTATTTTTCAGTTTTGCCCAGATCATCAGGTCTCATAGGAACAAAATGCACAGTGAATCAAAAACATGTTGCAATACGATTTTATTAATTTCATTTTTATTAATTTTTTTTATTAATCACACATTATTTTGAGATTTTTAAAAATCTATTTAAATCTAATATGTTGCCTGATTATATATTTTTATATATTTTTTTTTCACATTTATATTATATTATGTTATATAAAATATTATAAAAAAAAGTTTGTGAATTTAGTTTTTTTATTTTCATTACATTGCTTGGAGCATACAAAACAAATGGGGAAAAAACATATTTGAAAAAAGATATTTTATTCATATGTTATGCAATGTCCTCTGTAGTGGACATCAGGACTTTGTTTTTGCAGAAAATAACAAGGCATGAATATACATGTATAGGCAAAAACAATGGATTTTTTATTGTTGTTATTATTTACCAATCAATTTTTAGGTTTCAGGATTTTCTTTAATCAAACATTGTATAAAGATGATTCTCAACTATATTATGAAAGATATAACAGAATGAACTGATATACTATTTTACTTTATGCGATATGTGTGAAAAAAGGGCCATAAGCATGTTTCATTCTATACAATGCATTGATACATTGTATCTAATTTGCATATTAATGTGTTCTTGGAGCAACATGTAATGAAAAAAGAAGTGTAATAATAGGAGTAATAATTGGCAACATTTTCATACTAATATCTAATATTTCAAATGAATATTAATATATAATTGATTTCCCTATTCACTTGTTGTGTCTCCCAAAATGCCTGATATGCTTTAAGTCCTGTTGTCCACTACAGTGGATAATTATAATCGATGTCCTGTTTCATAACAGAAAGTCATATTCTGATTTTAAACCCCATAACAATTTCCTTTGATGTTGATTTATGACAAACAATTTGAAAATTAGTCAGATTTAAATGATAATTACAAAATATTATCACATTTCCATAAGAGTGCTAAATTGGATCATTCAATCAATGTCAGTCATATTTAAAGATGAAGGAGAGGTAGTTTTCATTGTGAAACTTTCAAACATTTGGTATCTCTGAAAAACCCTGAATCTGCTCTTTACAGGACATAAAACTGTGACACGTACGATGTCAGAGACATTTGCTAACATATAACGTCCACTACAGTGGACAAAAGTCTATGCTTGGGTCTCAGGAGGATGTTATATTAGCATATAAAGAAGCTTAAGTTAAAACTGTCCGTCTCAACAGTATCTAATTTTCTCTTAGATTAAACTGCCTGCAGTGATTTGGGGAGTCTATATTTGGTAATTTCTGGTCAGATTTATTTGTCTTGCAGATAAATGTTTATTCTGGTGATCTGGCAACACCGGACGAAGTTCATTACAAATCCTACTATGGTAAAGGATTGACTCGTAAATATTTTTACGTAAAAGACGTTCTCCTGCCTGATTGGCTAAAGGACAGACGTGACCGCTAGTCAGTTGACGAAATACGAATTGCTGTTAAGATAAAGGTTGGATTATGAATATTAATAAGGTTACGTGCGTGAGCACTCCCGGAAGTGTATAAAGCAACGCTAGCATCAGCTATTTAATATTCATGAGTCATGCCTTTTGCCATAGTAGGCTGCACAGATTGAATTGCAGTAGGAGGGGTAAATGGCGCGAAGGCGGAACCGCTCTAAAGTTGCCTGACTGGATTAGAGTTTTGAACGATTATTCGTAGCGAGGTAGGACGGAGCTGGCAGAGATGGCTGATCTCACCGTATCTCTGTCCTTACTGGTGGGAATTGTAGTTTTTAGTGAGGTGGCGAGAAGGACTGCTTTATATCTATTCCCAAATCGTACATGGATCATCTATGTGCTGGAGTTTATTTCCACCTTTCAGTTGTGCGCGTGCACGCACGAGTTGAAGCTGCTCGCGGAGGTGGGCAGAGTGGAGCCGCAGATCGGACTGACCCTAACGTACTTCATCTCGGTGGTCCACGGGCTTTCATTCCACGGTGCGATCTGTAACCCCACCGGCGTTCTTGAGGAGCTCTGCCGCGGGACTCTCACGCGCAGATGCGCATTGACACGGATCTCATGCCAGCTGATCGCGGCTGTGGTGGCACGGCTCGTGATGCCTCTCGTTTGGTCACTGACGCTCTCTGACATGCATGCACAGCACACACTGATGGCCTTTAAATGCACGAACAGCCCAATTAATGCCCCTCTGCTACAGGCCACCGCGGTGGAGCTGAGCTGCGCGTTTGTGATGCACACTGCTTTATCTAATGTGGACAAAGTGGAGGAGAAATATCGGATTCATGCAATAGCTGCTGTCATCACCACCTTAGTCTATGCGGGTGTGTGCACTAACACAAAGTTCCACGGTGGTACCATGGTACAAATATGCTAATTATTCATGACCATGGTACCACCACAATACTGTATGACCTGTGCAAGTGTTTTTATTGGCTGTCAAATCAACTATCTATCAAACAACCTACCTACCTGGGTGTCTATCTATCTATCTATCTATCTATCTATCTATCTATCATCCCTTAAAGCATGCAGATTTTGTCGGGTGATATTTCAGTAACATTCATATATACTGTTAATTGCAGTGCAGCTGTGTTCAGGAAACTTTTGTACTGTGTTTTGTAAAGGTGGACATCTCACCGGAGCTGTGTTCAACCCAGCACTGGCATTCTCCATACAGTTCCCCTGTCCTGGAAACACTTTTGCTGAGTACAGTTTTGTGTACTGGATGGGACCAATACTAGGTGAGCATGATTACAACATTGGTTAGTTCACCCAAAAATGAAAATTCTGTCATTAATTACTCACCCTCATATCGTTTCACACCTGTAAGACCTTCGTTCATCTTCAGAACAAAAATTAAGATATTTTTGATGAAATCCGAGAGGTATATGACTCGTCCATAGACGAAAACATAATCACCACTTTCAAGTTCCAGAAAGGTAATAAAGACATCGTTAAAACAGTCGACGTGACTGCAGTGGTTCAACCTTAAGCGACGAGAATACTTTCTGTGCGCAAAAACAAAACCAAAATAACGTCTTTATTCGGCAATATCTTCTCTTCTGTGTCATTCTCAAATGTTGTTTACGTCCAGCGCTTCCAGGTTCCGACTTATTATTGGCCGGCTCCTGCGTCAGCATTAGACACATGCGTCTTGCTGCTCACGTGAACAGCTTTGGCCAATCCTGAGCTGGCGTTCTGACATAAACACGGAAGCCTTGACTGTGCTTACTGTGGCAACTGTGTAAGGATAATGACAGGGAAGAGAAGAGATTGTTGAATAAAGTTGTTATTTTTGTTTTGTTTTTGCGCATAAAAAGTATTCTCGTTGCTTCATAAAATTAAGGTTGAACTACTGCAGTCACGTCGACTGTTTTAACGATGTCTTTAGTACCTTTCTGGACCTTGAAAGTGTTGATTATATTGCTGTCTATGGATGAGTCATATACCTCTCGGATTTCATCAAAAATATCTTAATTTGTGTTCCGATGATGAAGGAAGGTCTTATGGGTGTGGAACAACATGAGGGTGAGTAATTAATGACATAATTTTCATTTTTGGGTGAACTAACCCTTTAAAGGTTAAAAAATCATTTAGTGACTGTTGTGTGATCAAAAGATGGTAAGTATTTGGTAGAGAAAAAGCTGATCCTGTCAAACACTTAAGTAATAACAAATAATAAGCCAAAACAATAAAATGTCTTTAGTGCTGATCGAAAAACATATTTGCATGATACTTATGAAAAACTAAAATTACCTGACAGAATGTTTGAGAATAATTTCTAAATGTTTATATTGTCACAAACCAAACCTACAACATACACAGACCTCAGACAGAGCCCATGAATGTTCACTTATACTAGTATTTGTTAATAACAGCATGAAATTTATGGTTCTCTGTGTTTCACCAGTATCTTCAGAGGTTCATGCTGGTTTTCCACTCTTCTTATGTCATTACAGGTATGACGGGCTCTCTGCTTATTTTTGACAAAGTGATCCCAGCCATTTCAGGAAAAAGCACAATTCCAAAGCACCTGAACCCTAATGGACTCAAGAAGAAAAAGATGACATGAATTAAGACGGTTTTAGAGTACTTAGTAATTACTCATGCATAATATATAGATATACTGTGAATATACAGAATATGACACTGTTATTTTCCAGCTCATCTCAAAGTAATAATGAATCTGGAGGGACCTTAATGGTTTCATTTTTAGAAGGGTTTTACTGACATCCTTGCTTTCAAAATGTCTTAAATGTCATTTTTTAATGACAACATACATATTCAAGAAGCACAGTGACTATGTAATGACACATAGCTGCAGGTTTCCAGCAACATTCATAAAAAGCACATGACCTGTGTGCCGAAAAGCATTTGTGACAACTACAAACTGTTATCTTAACAAATGGACATTCCTGGAATAAGACACATGTGAAGTGTTCTAACAGTGCTGTGTTGGGATACTATTTTGTGTTCTGTTCTACTAGCGATGACTCTTACCTAGTAATAGGTAAATGTTATAATAGTAGCACTAGTAATCTTAAGCACAGTTTTGCAGTGCCTTTGGATTATCCTGGGTAAAATAACCTTGATAAACCAGACCAGATAGAGTGCCATGTTTACAAGCAAATGCAGAATGTGAAATATGGCATAACACAATCCTGTGTTACAAGAAATTAAACGGAGCAGCACTAAAATCTATTTATTAGTCTGTTTTTAATTAAACTTTACATAAAAACACATGGCTCAGTGGTTATTTAACCTGAGAGGTCAGGCAGGCTGTTGTGAAATAGTTTCTGATGGACCTTTGACCCTTTGTGAACTCACAGATGCGCTGAACAAAACGGATATGGCGTTTCTCACTAAGAGCTGCTAAAGCAATAAAAGACAAGCAAATAGATAAAAATCGAAAGGAACAAATGAAAGTGAAAAATTGTGGGATGTTGGTTGCATAAGACATTCACACATGAATGCAAATCGTTGACTTGATGGACTTTGATGCGCTGTCAAATTACAGCTTTAATCTTATGTTTGATTACTGGAAACATACAAATCATTTTAAGATTTCTTTATGAGTGAAATACAGTAATGGAGTATATTTATAGTTAGATACATCGGAAGTATATTAAGGGGGTATACAGCATATTGGGATTATTAGAGGTGCTTTAATTACAGACATTTACATTTAATAATTTGTAATGTCTGTAATTAAAATAAATCTTTACTAATCATTTAGTACCTTTATTGGCAGTCATCTCAATTTCAAAACGTGCCCCCAAATGACCTGAATTCACCCTACACATCTTTACAAATCATTTATTAAAGGGTTAGTTCACCCAAAAATGAAAATTCTGTCATTTATTACTCACGCTCATGCCGTTCCACACCCGTAAGACCTTCGTTAATCTTCGGAACGCAAATTGAGATATTTTTGTTTAAATCCGATGGCTCCGTGAGGCCTACATAGGGAGCAATGACATTTCCTCTCTCAAGATCCATAAAGGTACTAAAAACATATTTAAATCAGTTCATGTGAGTACAGATGTTCAATATTAATATTATAAAGCGACGAGAATATTTTTGGTGCACCAAAAAAAAACAAAATAACGACTTATTTAGTGATGGCCGATTTCAAAACACTGCTTCAGGAAGCTTCGGAGCATAAATGAATCAGCGTGTCGAATCCGCAGTTCGGAGCGCCAAAGTCACGTGATTTCAGCAGTTTGGCGGTTTGACACGCGATCCGAATCATGATTTGACACGCTGATTCATTACGCTCCGAATCTTCCTGAAGCAGTGTTTTAAAATCGGCCATCACTAAATAAGTCGTTATTTAGTTTTTTTTGGCGCACCAAAATATTCTCGTCGCTTTTTAATATTAATATTGAACCACTGTACTCACATGAACTGATTTAAATATGTTTTTAGTACCCTTATGGATCTTGAGAGAGGAAATGTCATTGCTGGCTATGGAGGCCTCACGGAGCCATCGGATTTTAACAAAAATATCTTGTGTTCCAAAGATTCCAAAGAAGGTCTTACGGGTGTAAAACGGCACGAGGGTGAGTAATAAATGACAGAATTTTCATTTTTGGGTGAACTAACCCTTTAATTATTTGTTCATGTTTTTTGCAGTACACAATCTACCATTCATCATTTGTAAATGTTTATAAATGTATACTATTTATCATTTAATACCTTTATGGGCATTGGACTTTTAGTTACTGTAACAACGTTTGTGTAAATGGTGGTTAGTTAAGTTTAGCTAAATGCTTGTGACAGACATAACACCACATAATTGTAATTTGGGTGCAAAACATGTTTTTATTGCCTCAACACTTATTGTCATGTTGCAGGTGAGGTACAGCTCAGCAAGCATGATGAAGAAGATACAATTAAACAATTTTATTTAATTATCCAAAACAACAGAATAAGCAGAGGATTAAACTGAACCAAACTACACACAGACTTTGACGAGAGCTGACCCACATGAACTGAAACACAGTTCACGGATAACGGATAATCACAGATGCACTAAATGAGGTAACAATGAGTAAGCATAAAAACAAACTAGAGTGTAATGAGTAACCAAGGCTTCTTCCATTCACTGCTAAGACACTTGAGAACAACCTCCTGGACAACAACCAAGAGCAGCTTCCAAATCAGCAGGAGTCATCTGCTGGTCTGCTGCTTTTGACATGGTTGCACCAGATCTTCCTGTTAACCCTCATGACAATAGGCATCTCAGGAACTGCATTCCAATGGTTCAAGTCTTACCTATCAGGTACGTCCTTCAGGGTGCTTGGAGGGTTGTCTGAGGTGTCTAAGTCGCAACATCTAGCTACTGGGGTTCCTCAGGGCTCAGTGCTTGGACCACTTCTCCATCTACATGATCTAGGATCTGTCATTCAGAAACATGGTTTTTCCTATCACTGCTATGCTGATGACACACAACTCTACCTCTCGTTCCAGCCAGCTGTTTCAACGGTAGCTGCTCGCATCTCAGCTTGCCTGACAGACAATTTGGACTGGATAAAGCACCACCACTTTCAACTCAACCTTGCAAAGACAGACTAAGAAAGACTGACTAACTCCTTCCAGGATAGCCAGGAAACTCAGAGCTGTGACTGTCGATCAGCTAAACTTCACAGACCCCATTGCTAGAATGGCCCAGTCCTGCAGATTTGCTTTATACAACATTAGGAAGATCAGGCCCTTCTTATTGGAGCATGCTACACAACTCCTTGTCCAAGCTCTTGTTCTATCCAGACTGGAATATTGTAATGCTCTCTTGGCAGCCCTTCCAGCATGTACTGTCAAACCTCTTCAACTGATCCAGAATGCGGCAGCAAGAATGGTCTTTATCGGACCAATTTGCACTGGTTGCCAATATCAGCTCACATCAAATTCAAGGCACTGATGTTTGCCTACAGAACAACCACTGGCTCTGCACCTCTATACCTACTTATGTGCCCTTGAGAAGCTTGCGCTCTGCCAGTGAACGGCACCTTGTGGTGCCATTCCAAAGAGGCACAAAATTATTTCACTGACTTTATTTGACTGTTTGGTGACCCAACTCAATCTGAATCCATTATCAAAAAACAATCTTTTTCGTCAACACATGACCCTTTAATACTAACATTTACTATTCTATTTCTATTTTATTTATTTATTTATTAAAAAAAAAAAAAAAAATGCTACATGTATTGTGCTAGATTAACTGGGACTTGTCAAAGCACTTACATACTGTTGCCCTATTGTTAATTTGATTGCGTCTATTCTCATCATTTGTAAGTCTGTTTGGATAAAAGAGTCTGTTAAATGATTAAACGTAAATGTAAAATGGTGCGAGCAGCTATTGGCAACCAGCGCAAATTGATGAAGGTGCAAGATGCG
This sequence comes from Ctenopharyngodon idella, assembly GCF_019924925.1. Taxonomy (NCBI): domain Eukaryota; kingdom Metazoa; phylum Chordata; class Actinopteri; order Cypriniformes; family Xenocyprididae; genus Ctenopharyngodon; species Ctenopharyngodon idella. The sequence continues at coordinate 32,629,280 of NC_067237.1, read as the reverse complement.
CTCAATTCGGTTCGTTAAAGACCACTCTTGCTGCCACATTCTGGATCAGTTGCAGAGGTTCAATGGCCAGTCTCATAAACTCCAAGGTTCAGGTCACATTTCACCCCCCAAAATTATATTTTGAATAAAGAAAATTAAAATAAGATCAGGGTGTTTTTTTTTGTTGTTGTAATTCTCATTCTCTGTGATGATTTTTAAATATGCAGATATGGGCATAAATACATGAAAATGTATTTAAAATAAAATACAAAGTACTGTGTGGAAAAATGTATTTAAATACAAATACAGTATTTTGTATTTTAAAAATACACAAAATGCATGTGAAACTGTAATTATTTAATAATAAAATCAAGACTGACTGGCTAGCTCTTATGTCCAGGGCTGTGAATGTTTAAATGGTTGTTAATGAATGGGACACTACATTTTATTCTAAATTAAATAATTTCAATACATTTTTCCTTTAACAAGATTTCCATAAGAAATCCAGTGTCCTCCATGATTCCTACATTTTACATTTATTTGAAATACTGCCCATCCCTGCAAATATGCATAATGCAAACATTCTTAATGGCCCTAAAAATAGGCTTGACTTTCTTTACACAGAATATAAATTCTAAAACAATTCAGACATTTCTTGACAGGTTTCCTGAGAATTGGTGAATGCTGGATGGATTCACTAAAAAAATATTTTATCTCCTGTGAGGAAATACACAGGAAAGGATTAGGCAAGAATGTCTCATAAACATCTGACTGACTAGTACAAACTGAGAACAACCCAAAATGTATTTTTAGCACACTTTACCACATTACACAACAAATTACAAGAAAGCTTGATTCAAGATATTTCAAAGAGAAACAAAACACCAAATAAGGAAAAAAATGAGACTTTGGTACAAAAACAGCTGTATTTATTGAAATCGCTAACAAACATCAACATGGTCTTCAGGGAAACCTACAAAATACATTAGTGGGATCTACACATAGCTGTGGCTGAGGTAAATTTACGGCTATGGTGTAAAACAGCCCATTAAATTCAAGCGAGAGGAGACAGAAATGCTATAAGAGCTTTGAGAGGTGGGCTCGGCCAGTATCCCAGCATGCCCCACTGAAGTGCTTTAATCAGCAGTACAGAGACACAGTCCATCTGTCAACAGATTGAAGAATTCAGAGTCATGCAGGAGTTTCAACACATATCCACCCAATAGCATTAATGAAATCATCATTCTGATAAGGATCATATGAGTTTGGAATAACATGAAGGTGTAAATAATAAATAAGTGTGTGAGCAAAAGATGACCAATTCTGACAGTGAACAATTAGAATTTTCTGGCCAGGACTAGTGTTGGTTTTGTTAGCTAAAACTAAAACTATTAAAAATTTTCTTTTTCTGTAATTGAAACTTAAAACAACAACAACAACAACAACAAAAAACGTCAATGAAAATGAGAAATGTTACCCTGGCAACTAACAGAAATGAACAAGTTTAAGTACTATTACTTACTAAAATTACTAAAACTGAAATAAAAATTAAAGCTAAATAAAATGGCAAAAGCACAAAGTTACAAAAACTTAAACTAAAATAAAAACTTAAAAAAAGCTAATCCAATATATTAATATTATGAGTACATAAATAATACTAAAATAACACTGGCCAGGACTGGAAATGGAATTGGACAACTGGGATTTTAAAGGACACAGGTGTGTATTTACCAGTGATCCACATCGGCGTCATCAAACTGTCCAGCGATTGTGCTCGGGTCGACTTCCATTCCATCTGAAAGCAGGAAAAAAAAAAGTTTAAGCACCCTATTAAATTACAAGCATCCTACCCTGCACCGCTCCACTGGGCTTTACTCATTACAGATCCATTAGCTTTCAGGAAATCCTGCTCGTTACAGACACACCCCCATCAGCTAAACAGACACGTCTGGCACCAAGAATGCTTCAATTCACACAACATTTCTCAGCTGACTGAAATAAAATCCTATGTACACACTGAATAAAACATTCAAACATTAAAACATTAAATGTGAGTCTTTTAACATCACGTGAGGTATAAAGTTGCATGACTTTTCTCTGTTACTGCCATCTTGTGGCTGCTCATGTGCCTTTTTTTTTTAAATTCATAACATTAAAAATCAAGTAAATTAATCTGGGATGTCCATCAAACAGTGTAAGAAGCTTTCAAACATTCTTTCATTTGTGTTTTTGATTACCAAGTTACCACAGTTTTATGTATCATCATTATATTTTGAATGTAAGCGATTACCTTATCGTAAAGTGTTACCTATATATATTAATAATATATATATATTATTATTACCTGATAGGTAATACTATATATATTTAATAATATATTTTAAGATAGACCTTAGTCAGGGTAGCACCATATGAAAACAAAGCTATGAGGGATAGAATTACAGTGTGTTCAATTGTTCAGCTGGTGAAATGTCTCTCCAGAAAAAAAAATTCATTAAACAAAAACTCCATAAAAGTTTTAAAAGTTGTGTGATGTGAAAATTATGTGATCTAGGAGCTTTATACAGTGTGAGCATTTTAAAGACTAAGTCTATTCCTCACAGCTTTGTTTACATCTGCGTTAAATTCAATATGCATTATAACCTTCAATAAGGTCTATTGTAAGCTATAGTTACATTGCTATAATTTTGTGAGGTAATACATAAAACTGCCCTGTCTTGGACAGATAAACCATCACTACTGAAATAAATCATATCCATAATGAGTTTTAACACACACAGACCTTCAAATGCGGCAGACGGCTCGTCGGTTCTGACTCCGGCCATGTGGTACTGCTGTGCGACTGACTGGGCCAGCATCCCCTCCAGTCTGTCCAGTGTGGCCTGACCCTCTGGTGTCAGGTGAGACACGCCCTCCTCATAGGTGTAAAACGTGGGAATGTCTCCCTGACCCTGCTCTTGCTCTAAAGAGAAAAGAGGAACAATACAAAAGCATTGAAACAATGTGAAAGCTTTAGAAGAGACACCTAACTTCAGCCTCAGATCATTGTCTTTAACATCCATTCAAAAGTGGAGAGACACTAGATCAGTGATCAACCAGGGGGCCTCAGTAAACTTCAAAAGAGGCTTAAAATGATTTAAAATAAGCTAAATCAGCTAAAAATCCAGGTGTAAGCTGACATCACACTTATTTTAATTCGGAATAATTTGTTTTTATTAATTTATTTAAAGGGTTAGTTCACCCAAAAATGAAAATAATGTCATTTATTACTCGCCCTCATGTCGTTCTACACCCGTAAGACCTTCGTTCATCTTCGGAACACAAATTAAGATATTTTTGATGAAATCCGAGAGCTCAGTGAGGCCTGCATAGACAGCAATGGTACTTCCTAGTTCAGTGGTTCTACCTTAATATTATAAAATGAAGAGAATACTTTTTGTGCGCCAAAAAAACAAAATAACGACTTTTTAACAATATCTAGCGATGGCCGATTTCAAAATACTGCTTCATGAAGCTTCGGAGTGTTATGAATCTTTTGAGTCGAATCAGTGATTCGGATCGGGTATCAAACCGCAAAAACTGCTGAAATTATGTGACTTTGGCGCTCCGAATCACTGATTTGATTCGTAAAGCTCCGAAGCTTCATGAAGCAGTGTTTTGAAATCGGCCACCACTAGATATTGTTAAAAAGTCGTTATTTTGGTTTTTTGGCGCACAGAAAATATTCTCATCGCTTTATAATATTAAAGTAGATCCACTGAACTCACATGAACTGATTTAAATATGTTTTTAGTACCTTTATGGATCTTGAGAGAGGAAGTACCATTGCTGTCTATGCAGGCCTCGCTGAGCCATCGGATTTAATTAAAAATATCTTAATTTGTATTCCGAAGATGAATGAAGGTCTTATGGGTGTAGAACGACATGAGGGTGAGTAATAAATTACATTATTTTCATTTTTGGGTGAACTAACCCTTTAAAAGCAAGGGTTCTCACTGTCTTGAAAAACCTAGACACAAACTTTTTTAAAAAGTGAGATTTCTAGACCTGAAAAAGTCATGGAAACTGGTAAAATTTTTTAAAAAGTCATGGAAATGTAAATAATAAATATACACGTGCTGAGAAATTGCCATTTGGGATTAAAAAATATTTTTAAAAACCTTATCTTGTAACCATGAATGGCTAGAAACATGTAAATTTACTGTTTATAAAGAGTGTGACCTCTGAAAAAAACAAAAAAAACTGATTTCTTGAAACTTCTAGAATTACGGAATTTAATTATTTTGATTTAAATTATTTCTAAGCATGTTATTTCATCATTACAGAATTAGTTCATTTAATTATTTTAATTTTAATTATTTACAAATATGTTATTTTATCATTCTAGAATTACAGAATTTAATATAAATTATTTAAAAATAGTTTAATTATTCTAGAATTACAGAATTAAATTATTTTAATTTTAATTACTTATAAGCAGTTTATTCCATTACTTTAATAAATTGCCACTCCTGGTTTGTGTAAATAAATGAAGAAAGAAAGAAAAAAAAAAAAAAAGAAAAAAAAAAGTGTACAATTTTTTTTTTGTCACCAGCAGCTTTAATACCAGAAATATCTTTGCCTGTATTTGGGGCCTTTGAATATCGCCTTGGACAACAGAGGACCTTGGAGTCAAAAAGGTTGAGAACCAGTGCACTAGATGCATTATGGGTCCGAATGACACTCACCCGCCTCCTCTACGTCATACTCCTCTCCCTCATAATCGTCATCATCTGTGTCAGCGTCCTCAGGGTCTGGGTGCAGGGCCTGACAGTCACACATGGCGGAGAACATGGGCTCCACTGCACACACAAACACACGCTGTTACTCGCTAAAGGGGTGATGCTCACGTCAAATTCATCTGTGTTCATTCCACACACTCACATGCGGCTTTATCACTGGGCACAAAGCGAATCTCTGTAATGGTCCCTGAGTCTTCGCTGTCGCTGTCACTCTCACTCTCCTCATCATCCTCTCCTGCATCATCTAGAGCTTTTTCTTGCTGCTCTGCGTCACCTTCATCTGGAAGACACAATGAAGATCGGTCAGAATTTCTGAACTCAGACTCAGAAAAGAACCTCTGGCAAAAGGTCAATACCAGTGCATCTCTATTTTGAGTGCCATATAGAAGATGATGCCTCACCGTCCAGTTTTGCATTGACCATCACATACAGGTGCTCTTCTGGAAAGGCGCTAAGATCTCGTGAGATTGCGTGCAGACTGATGGAAGGGTATTCAAGACAGAAACCCATCCCTGAACCATCAAACCAGGACAGGTGACTGTTATAACAGAGAACAGCTGAATTATTAAACATGTTTCCCAAAAGCATAATGAGTGTACTATGGTAAATGTCCAAAAGAACAAGGTAATGTGTAAAATAATCAAATACCAAATAATAAAAAATAAATAAAACATATATGATAGACAGATACCATCACTGTGCCATTGTTCTACCACAGTTCGTTTCGTAAGGTGTCTACTACCCTTCCTAGGCATGATATGTTTATTCTCAAAGTTTATGTATAAATAAATGACTAAATGTGTCCACAGGTGCCATCTGATGTAGAACACACATGCCACGTGAACACAACACTGATGCTTTAGTTAAAACGTGCACAGACACTCACGCCTCAGCCACAAACAGAGTTCCAGCTCCCAGTCTTTTCCCGTCCAGAACCGCGGTTGTTTCGGCCTGCTGGAGCCGCACGCCCTCGCTGGGTGGAGGTAAACTCTTCAACACGACCATTCTGATGAATTAAATCACTGTGGAGCTGCTGAATACACTAACACTGATGCTCTAGTGAGACAATACACAGTCACAAAGCACTGCAAAATCAACAGTAACTGTCATTCAAGCGTTACAAAGCTTTCTCTTGTAACTGCATTAATGTAAAGTAAAATGCGACCGGTTTGAGTGGCGAGAAACTTTCAAATGGTTTTTATAGTTCAAAGATTCGCTGTCATGCGTCACTTCTGTAGTACTCACTCATTGGGCGACTACTGTCTCTAATAACTGTTTCCTGTGGTACACACACAGTTCATCCTGCAGGGGGCGCTTAGTGGCCTACAAAGGCGGACACTTCATTGAGTCGCATTCACATATAAATACGTTTTTTGTCTTATTGGAGACGTTTGTGCAGTAATAAGTATAATTTTTTAAAAAATATATTAATTACACATATAAGTATACATTAAACAGATGAATATTCACAAGCACAATCTAGGTAAAATGATTAAACAAAATATATTAGTCTGTAATCATAAAACATTGTGATTGGTCCACCTTCACAAACGCGGAGAAAAGTAACAGTTAACGTATGATCTCGCTGTTCGTTCGCTACTTCAGCAACGGTATGAATAACAGTTTACACTTGAAAGATAACACTAAGAAACGCTTAGATGCATTGAAAGATATTAATTATTTAGTCACAATTTATCTGACTTTTTACAGATTGCGTCCGGACCGCTAAGTACCGCCCACTGTAAAATCATTGTTTAATCCATTCTACCCGTTATTTATTTCCATGCATCAGCGCCATCCGCGCCGCTTTATGACGCAAGAAAAGAGCGCGTGCGTTTTATACCATAAACAAAACCGTAGCGCCTATTCAGGATCGGAGGAGATACAACACAGCAATAATCTGCATACTTCGAAATATATATTTATAATCATGTGTACATTGTAAAATTTGAATAGATTAATTTAATGTTTGCATATGGGTAACGTTAGTTGACCAATAAACATTTTTTCATATAATTCTTAAATGCAGTCCTTATGACCTAGTATTAATTAAGATGCAAACCTGTAATATATACTTTCCATTGTACAGTACATGCGCATGCATTTAACTTAAAATGTTTATGTTAAAAATTAAATGTTCATTTTATTGGTCTACTATCCATTAAAGTAAATGCTTCCTGTGTCTTGAATCTATTGCAGGTACTTAAAAAAAAAACACACACAAATTTAGAGCCAGGGACATTAACAGCAACATTACGTTTATTTTTGTTTTGTGAATAATTTTTTTTTTGAAATATGGAGACATACATCTGGAAAGTAAGAGTAAAATAAACTGAGAAGTAAAACACGAATTCCAGTAGTACAAGGCTCAAAAACACATTCTTTAACTGAAAGCAAAGACCATAATTATTCTACTGCCTGTGGGGGTTTTTTGTTTTTGTTTTTGTTTTGTAATGGGGTGGATTTGTGTTGGAATGATTTCCATAGTGTTCTAATTCAAATAATGTTCCAGCATAAAAGACACCCGCTTGGAGTAAAAGAATCCTAAAAAACAACTCTATGGAAAGAGCGATCCAGACTGCTCTGTCGAACAGAACAGTTCAACAATGCGGTACCAAACGGCACCATCAAAGGTGCTTGATCGACAAGTGCTTTCAGTTGAACACATGAAGCTCAGACAGGGACTTAAATGTGACTGAATGTCTTAGTAAATGTCCTAAAATTTCAGCAACAGCTTTCAAAGTGCAGAAATGTCATCATTTGAAAAATAATTAAATAATATTGTTTTTACCATTACGTACAATGTTATTTTAGTAAAGAGATTATATTAGTCTTTTAAATTAAAAAGATTTGCATCTAAATGACAGATCTTTAATATTAAGATCATCATCCAATGTGTTTCGTCCTTTTTTGCTGGTCTACTAACTAGTTTAAGTTAAGGCTTAATTCACCCAAAAGTGAAAGTTCTGTCATCATTCTCACCCAGAGGGGTATTCGTGCTACTCGTTTCCATACAACGAAAGTAAAAATCTCCTCTTGTGCTCCACAGAAAGTCACGTGGGTTTGCAATGACATGAGGGCGAGTATATGATGTCAGGATTATTGTTTTTGGATGAACTATCCCTTTAAGCCTTTAATTGGATGAGTGTATTTAGGCAAAGTTCGGCATCAAACGTTAATCCCAAATTTTCTTTCATGTATAACAAAGAAGAAAACATTAATACAGAGAACGTACACCTCTAAAACTCCAGTCTAAAATGCACAGAATACATAAGCTTCAAATGCACGCCATCCAGTGTCTCTGGAGGACGACAGAAGCCGCTTTATACAAACAAAACTGTACTGGCCGTTAATGACAAAGTGCTTTACTCTGAGGAATGGTTACTGTAGTATTAAGGAGACCCTGTTCTAATCTGGGAAGGATGATGCATGCGGCTGTACGGAGTGGATTCAAACATCTGAACGGACACTATGGCATTCCTCTGGAAGCTTCATTTTTGGTCCACTACACCCAAAAACTACGGTGGCTGATGAGGGACATTCCCGTGACAGGTGGCTCCTAGTCGAAGGCGATGAGAAAATAAATGCATTTTACCTACAGAACACATCATGACAACTGTTCACTGTCGAAAACAAAGTTAACAAGGTCCGTGACACCAGTGAACTCTTCCTCGTCCTCATCGTCATCGTCATCCTGAGCTGCGGCCCTCAGCGGGACCAAGCCGTTGTGCCGGACGGGACCTCGGGGCCCCGCAGTGTTTCTGGCCGTGTGCTTCCACCTGACGTTTCCGCGTGTGTTCTCCTCTTCCTCCTCCTCGTCTTCGTCTGTTTCTATGCGGTTCGACCTTTTGCGGGGGGGCTGTTCATCATCCTCAGAGTCCTCTGTTTCTCCTCCGTCCTCCTCTTCGTCTTCACTGGAGCTTCTCTGCTGTGTCCGTTTTATTAGTTTGTGCCTGGGTTTGGAGTCTTCCCTAGTCGACTCGCACTTCCGTCCTCTTTTTGATCTCTTAAGTGATTCCTTTGGCTCAGAGTCTTTAGAAAGCGTGGACTCTGGAAATATAGGATGAGACGCAAACAATTTACATTTCTGGTTATAAATAAACAGTATAGCTAACAGTAAGATAATATTTGCTTATATATCTGATTTATATTTAGTGTGTTGATGTGACAAAATGGTGCTATTCACAGATGTAAATCGCAAACGGAGGGTCCTTAGAGATGCATTGTTTCGTTTTCATTTTGTCTTGTTGTGCAAAAAAAAAATATGCTGAAAATTTGCACTTGGTGTGCCATAAATAAACCACTATGGGTTTAGGCATGAACAAAAATTAAAAGACACACAAGTCCTTGTACAGAAAAATCAAGACCAAAAAAAATCATACTAAATAAATTTAAGATTTTCGGTATTTATTTTAGTCTATGCTCTGGTGGTCTTCGATCATTTTAGACCAAAACATTTTATGTTTTTAATTTTTTACATTATTGGAATGATTCACACACAAAAGAAAAACTAAACGGTCTAAAAAACACACTTTTGATCTTCAAGGTCAAAAATGACCGGCATAGGCATTGGTAATGAATGGGAAATATGAATATACAGAGCAATTTTAGCAACTAGTGAATACACAGCCCTATCTATTTTATTTTATTTAGAAATAAATGGTGCAAAATTTAGAGGTGAATATAGTCTGGTAGCATGAAATTCCCTCAAAATACTAAATATTAAAGAATAAATAAGGGTCCGTCCTCTGGAGGTCGCATTTGTTGACCATGCAATCATCTTATTTCAGAAAAGTAACCATTATAAAATTGACTGTTATTCTTAGTGAAGCATAAATTGTTGTAATTTCTTTATGACTTTGTAATGTAGTGGTCAGTTTACTTAAAGGGTTAGTTCACCCAAAAATGAAATTTCTCACCCTCATGTTGTTCCAAACCCATAAAACCTTTGCCTCATCTTCGAAACACAAATTAAGATATTTTTGATGAAATCTGAGAGGTTTCTGAATCACACATAGGCAGCAACATCATTGTACCTTTCAAGGCCCAGAAAGGTAGTAAAGACATAATTAAAATAGTCGTTAAATTGAATAAAGTCATTATTTTTGTTTCGTTTTTGCACACAAAAAGTATTCTAGGAGTTTTGATATTTTTCCTATTTAAAACTTGACTCTTCTGTAGTTACATCGTGTACTAAGACCGACGGAAAATGAAAAGTTGCGATTTTCTAGGCCAATATGGCTAGGAACTATGCTCTCATTCCGGCGTAATAATCAAGGAACTTTGCTTGATTATTACTGAGCGAGATGCTAACGGTCTAATCAGATTCAATGAACTATGCTAAGCTATGCTAAAAGTGGTACCACCAGACCACATTTCATCAAAAATATCTTTGTGTTCCGAAGATGAACGAAGGTCTTACGGGTTTGGAACGACATGAGGGTGAATAATTAATGACAGAAATTTCATTTTTGGGTGAACTAACCCTTTAAATAAAAGCAGCAATGAAGTATGCAGCCTATAGATGCAACCTCCGGACGACACAGGCTTTGAAATGAGACACAGCTATTGAAACAAAATATAGTTCATTCATATCATTAAAAAAATGTTACGCTCATTGTCATGGGTCTGTTTTGACCATCAAGGATCACAGGTGTGATCCCTACATGAGGAACATGAGAGAGTTAACATTAACATATATTAACATATGCGAAAATAGGAGTGTTGTGGTGCTCACCTTCACTGTTGGAGCTGGACAGTCGTCGACGGTGAGGAAGAGAGGGGTGTTTCTGATCGGACGCCTTCCGTGATCCCTCAGACTCTGATGTCTCATAGTAGTTGACCTGAGAGTTCTGACTCCGTCGTGGACGCCTTCTATTGACGTCCATGTCGCTGTCGCTGAACTCATTAGAGCATTCTGTTTCTGCCAGATAAAGACAGAAGGAAAAACTGTAAGTAAAAAACATCATCGACATGACTCTCTACAAAAACCTAGTGAACCACCTACCTAGACAGCCTACCCCCGAAAACAGAAGCAGCAAAAAATGTAAAATACTTTACACAGAGTTGCTGGCTGTGAAGAACATTTCAAAATGAGGTTTAATTAAGTTAATTAAGGATTCTGCTTTGGAAGATACAGTAGCTGCACATGTGGAGCTTTAAAACAGCTTTGAAATGGAGTAAATAAGTTATTCTTTCAAGTAGATTAGATACAAAAACTCATACAGACCCATTTCTTCTTCCTCTTCCTCCTCCTCTTCCTCAGAGTCTAACAGGTCCTCCTCTGAGGAGCCTCTTCGTCGAGCAGGAGGTCTGCGTTTGCTCCTCCTGTTTCTCTGGGTGTGTGTGGTTCTTCCTGTTCTCCTGGAGGCTGGTTGATTCTCAGCGTCACTGTCACCACTGCACCATTCACTCCCCGCATCACCATCAGATGCACCATCTCCCGAAACCACGAAATCCTCCTCCTCCAGGCTAGCATTACAAAAAAATAAATTAATGCTGCTTCTGACCCAATTTTATGTGGAAATCTATAGCATGAAAATCTATATAAATGCTGATCTTTTTCATTTTTAGTATTCCTCAATGAATACTGAAAAAGATGCATCACAGTTTCCACAAAAATATTAAGCAGCGAAACACTGATATTGATAAGAAATAGGAAAATATAATGTCTTATTTCTTTTGATTTTGGGGTAAAATATGACCAGGACAAGTTCTTGACTGTTTTTGTGACTTTCACCCACTTGAAAAGCATATTGTTTATTTCGTAACTAGATCCATTATATTTTGAAGAACTGGTATAAAATCCACCTGATTTGAACCCCAAAAGCCCAAATTTGAACCCCCAGTATTTTAAATATTCTTATATTTTACACACACCTGTCACTAATCTGAAACTCGTCCTCGCTCTCCTCCTCGTCCACCGTACTGTCACTGTCCAGGTCATTGAGTCGCCGGCGTTTCCTCTTACGCGGCGCGAGAGGTTTCACAAGCCGCCGACTCTCTCGGCTCACCGTATTCCTCTGCTGACTCGCGACGGTCGCCACAGGTTTACCGCGACCAGCACCTGCAAGACACACCACCCATGAATTCAATATGCAAAGACATATTATAGAGCAAAAAACAATATCTCATATGTCCAACCTCCTCCTTCTGAATCTTGAAGGTCTTCCTCTATTGCTTCATCAATGGCTTCATCAAAATCATCGAATCTGGTGGTTAGTAGTAAGAAAAATCAAGAATTAGTCAGACTTATATCTTCTTATAGAGTCTATTTCTACAAGAAATACGGTAACACTTTACAATAAGATGCCATTAGTTAACGTTAGTTAATGCATTACAATGAGCAATCTTTGTTAAAGTTAGTTAATAAAAATACAACGATTCATTGTTCATGTTAGCTCAATTCCATTAAATAATCTTAACAGATACAACTTTATTTTAATAAATCAAAAGTTATGCCTATTATGCTTTTTTACATATTCAACTTTCTTTAGTGTGTATTGTTGCTGTTTGAGCTTGAAAAAGGTCTGCAAAGATACAAAGCACAAAGTGACTCTAAAGGGAGTTATTCTCTGTATAAGTGTGCACTGTTTCTGAACTCCCTGAAACGCCTCAATTGAGCTTTCTTCTGGAAACAAACATGTCACAATATTCCTTGTTTAAATAATTACCACCCAACACATGCAAAATAAAGGGGCGAGGCCTGGTTGAGTTGAGTAAGTAGTGTGTTGAAACTCGCAGTTATGGTAAAGGGCATAACATTTCCCAAACAAAGTGGTTGACCAATCACAACACACTGGTCCAGCCGACCAATCAGAGCACATTGCGCTTTTCTGAAGGAGAGGCTTCATAGAGAAAGGAACTAAACAGAGCGTTACTGACAGACCGGGAAGAGAGGTGCTGCAACAATGTCAAATATGTGAAAAATTTTTTACTTTTTGAACATTCAAGCATGAAAACCTATTTTAGTAGACCCCAAAAACAAAATCAAAACTTTGAAAAACAACATAGGACATAATTGGTCCCCTTCAACTATAATTAATAAATGCTTTAGAGTGATTTTTCATTGTTAGTTCATGTTAACTAATGCAGTTCACTAATGTTAACAAATGGAACCTTATTCTAAAGTGCTACCAGAAATATTGATTACCTATAACTGATGGATTTCCTCATCCTAGTCGATCGCCTCCCCAGATTCTTACTTTTCTTGGCATCTTTTTTCTTCTCTGTCATGGCATCTTCTTCATCACCATCCTGCCATGAGGAAGAAGTGCCAAATAAAGCTGATTAAGGCATTTTAAATCTCATCTTATTGACTGACTGATTGATTTGTATAATTTATTTATCTTAAATATAATATAGGTTGCATACTCACTGGATTGGGTATAATGTTCTCCACGCTGATACCCACATACACTAACCGCTCACGTCTGAAAGAGAAAAAAACAAGAAACAAATCTCAGAATCACATGAGGCTATTCATCATACATGATGAATCATGGGAATGATGATGAGCAAGTGAGACCATTTATGGAGTGTGTGCATGTGTGTGGATCTACACCTTCGTTCAGCTCTCTCTTTCTTCTTCAATGCAGTGTCCAGATTCTGAAGCTGTTCTTCCAGCCTCTCACAGAGAAGCTTCTGTACATGACAAGAATATATACTTCAGTAATACAGCTCACATACACACACAAGGCATTAACACAGGGATTTAAGTCCTTACATGCTGGCAGGGAGGGCAGAACCATTCTCCGTCAGGAATGATCATTAGAGGAGGTCTCAGACAGGCCGTGTGATATCCACTGTCACACATGTCACAAAGAAGGATCTGGGACAAAAATACACAAGAGAGAAAACAGATGAAATGATGTTCTATTGCAATAGTAAATAAATAAAGTATTTGTTTCTTCTACTCTTTTGCCATTTGATAGACATTTCCATCTTCTTGCTTAAATCATTTTAGAAACCCATCAATAACACTTTATATTGTTTTATACTGTTTTTATTTAGTAATGTTGTCTGAATAAACCCTTAAACGTACTGTATGTGTTGGAGTTGAACAAAACATTTTACCCTCAGCACATTATTTTCTGTGTGTCTTGTTTTTATTTTTTGTAATTTTTGCCCACCAGACAACAAAACGGGTTTTATTTTAGTAATATTAATATATTATAATAGTCCTTTTTTTAATATTTTGAATTAGCTTTTGTTTTTAAATTTTCAGTTTTCATTTTCATTCTAGTTCAAATTTTAGTAATTTTTATGTGCTTTTGCCATTTTTATTAGTTTTTGGGTTAAAATACCCCACAGATAATTTATAATAGCTTGTCAAATTTGCCACTATTTGGGTGTGAGAAAAAACATGCCATTTTTGTGTGTGTCCCTTTAAATGCAAATGAGCTGCTGCTCCTGGCTGTTTCAAGTATGCTTTCCAAAAGAGGGCGGAGCTTTAACAGCTTATGCTTCGGTTGCTCAACAACAACAAAGCTGGAGAATCTCACGCAGCCAAAATGACGACTGTCAGTAACTGTGTTCAGCCTTACATTGTTCAAACCTGAGTAGGACACTGATGGAGAGACTAGGGAAGAAGTTACAACTTTTAGAATGGATGTTTCTGAATGGTTAGTGGATAAATTTATGTAGTTGCTGTGGAGTTAATTCAACTCATCGACTAGCATGTGCCGTCAAGTTAATCTTTTGTGCAAAACCCTGTATAGACGCCCACTATACATAGCGTACCTGTTTGCCAAATAGAGCCATACACACCAGGCTAACGTTTATGATTGCTATCAAATGCAGTGAATGGTCTAATATTTTTTCCCAAATATCGCTTGGATAGAAACGCTCCTTTTTTTTTTTAGCAATCAAGCTTGTCAGGGTCAACTTGCAGGCTATACAAACTAACAAGAGTCTAAATAGTGTTTTGTGCTCATCTGTGCAGCCAACGACAGAACAGTTAGCATGTTTTGTTTGAACTTTTGCCATGGCCTTAGAACTGGAACACCGTTTTCACTTGCGAAAATACAATGGCGGTGCCATGGATGGAAACGTGCAGATTAATAGGCGGATATATTATAATAAGATCCACTTCCTACATCACAAGGGGAGCGAAATCTGAGAGGCTAATTTTTACACATGCTTGCAGAAAAAGGCTTGCCAAAAGGTTATCCCTTTTCACGATTTCTGGGTTGGTAGATTCACCAGGGACACGGTTATAGCACTTAAACACGGAAAAAGTCCGATTTTCATATGTCTCCTTTAAAGTACACTATATTGCCAAAGGTTTTGGGACGCCTGCCTTTACGTGCACATGAACTTTAATGACATCCCATTCTTAATCCGTAGGGTTTAATATGGAGTTGGCCCACCCTTTGCAGCTCTAACAGCCTCAACTCTTCTGGGAAGGCTTTCCACAAGGTTTAGGAGTGTGTTTATGGGAATTTTTGACCATTCTTCTAGAAGTGCTTTTGTGAGGTCAGGCACTGATGTTGGACGAGAAGGCCTGGCTCGCAGTCTCCGCTCTAATTCATCCCAAAGGTGTTCTATCCGATTGAGGTCAGGACTCTGTGCAGGCCAGTCAAGTTCCTCCACACCAAACTCGCTCATCCATGTCTTTATGGACCTTGCTTTGTGCACTGGTGTGCAGTCATGTTGGAACAGGAAGGGGCCATCCCCAAACTGTTCCCACAAAGTTGGGAGCATGAAATTGTCCAAAATGTCTTTGTATGCTGAAGCATTAAGAGTTCCTTTCACTGGAACTAAGGGGACAAGCCCAACCCCTGAAAAACAACCCCACACCATAATCCCCCCTCCACCAACCTTTACACTTGGCACAATGCAGTCAGGCAAGTGCCGTTCTCCTGGCAACCGACAAACCCAGACTCGTCCATCGGATTGCCAGACAGAGAAGCGTGATTCGTCACTCCAGAAAACACGTCTCCACTGCTCTAGAGTCCAGTGGCGGTGTGCTTTACACCACTGCATCCGACGCTTTGCATTGCACTTGGTGATGTAAGGCTTGGATGCAGCTGCTCGGCCATGGAAACCCATTCCATGAAGCTCTCTTACACACTGATCTTGAGCTAATCTGAAGGCCACACGAAGTTTGGAGGTCTGTAGCTATTGACTCTGCAGAAAGTTGGTGACTTCTGCGCACCGTGCGCCTCAGCATGCGCTGACCCCGCTCTGTGATTTTACGTGGCCTACCACTTCGTGGCTGAGTTGCTGTTGTTCCCAATTGCTTCCACTTTGTTATGATACCACTAACAGTTGACCGTGGAATATTTAATAGTGAGGAAATTTCACGAATGGACTTATTCCACGGGTGGCAACCTATCACGGTACCACGCTTGAATTCACTGAGCTCCTGAGAGCGACCCATTCTTTCACAAATGTTTGTAGAAGCAGTTTGCATGGTGCTTGATTTTATACACCTGTGGCCATGGAAGTGATTGGAACACCTGAATTCAATGATTTGGAGGAGTGTCCCAATACTTCTGGCAATATAGTGCATCTCATCTAACATTGATAATTTATTTAATTGCAGCATTATTAACAAATTAACGAAAATGATTTTTAATAGTTTTAGTTAACAATAACAACACTAAGTGACTTGCACTGAAGAGAACATAGTTGCACATTCTCTTTTAACTTGGATTAGTAGGTAACCAGCTAGTAACACCCTAGCAACCCCATAGTAACATGCTAAAAACCACTCAGAGCAGCTCGTCAACCACACAGAAACACTCTAGTACTGAGGTTTACACAAGCAAGCAACATTCGTGTTGTTGTCATTAGTTGCTGTGGTTGTACACTGTTCATTGAGTCAAATTTTCCTATTGGGACATCAATTCTGAAGTAGTAGTCTGAATTGATAAAAGATAACTCACTAGTTCTGGGTGGTTGGCGAGCCCACAGTGTTTACAAGCATCTTCAGGTAGAATCTCGTTGGATTGGTCTGATTCAGACCCACTCTTGTGGTCTTTTCTCTCTGATTTGGTGTCTTCATTGCTTGCAGCTTTGTCATCGGCTACTTCCTCCTCCCTATCCGGAGCTCCTTTGGATTTGCAATTTTTCGTACGAATTTTCGACCAACGAGTACGCCTGTGTCGTCGTTTGGCCTAAAAGAGAGAGAGAGAGAGAGAAAAAAAACATTTACATAAATAAAAGCTTTCTGTGCAATTCATTGTACTGTATATAAAAAGTTTTCGGGCTACCTTCAAAGACTTAGGCTGTCCTTCCATGTCCACTTTTTTGTCTATCTCCTTGGGATGCACTTTCACCTCTTCATCTACTATGCATTCCTCTTCGTCCTGTGCTGCTGAGGAGGCCTTAAGTTTTCCATCTTGTTTCCCATCCCGACTGCTATCTGCCACTTTGGGGCTGGGCTTGCAGATTCTGGCAGATCTCCGTAGGGATCTCCGATTGCTGGTTTCCGACTCCTCAGTGTCCTTGTGCTGGAGTTCAGGCGTTCGTCTATGAAGCGGGATCTTAATCTTCAGACGAATCCCTTCCTTCTGAAGCTCTGATGACACCTCTTCATTATCATTGTGTCCAATTTTTTCACTGTCTCCCACATCCTTCACCAAATCCTCACCAATGCTGGATAAGAGCTCAGTGTTTTGGGCGTCTTCTTTTGCTTGGAGCTTGGATTTGGCCTTTTGTGACCTTCTCTTTCTTGGGCTTTTCAGACTTTTGTCTTTGCTGTCATCCTCAACCACAACATCAGTTTTTTCTCTGGCTGACAAAGCTGCCGTCTTTCTATTTTTGAGTTCGGCAACATCTTCTTCATTGTCATTTTTATCAACCTTTTCCTCAACTGAAGTGGTTTGCATCTCTTCAATCATTGGAGACTCCTCAACAAGGTTTGTTGCTTTTGCTGCCACATCTGGTTTCTTATCACAAACATCTTTTGACACCAGATCCTCAGGGATACTGCATGGATGAGGACCATTGTCTGCTTTAACTATGGATTTCCCAACAAGTACAGACTGTCTTGCGCTATCTGCGCCTCCAACTTCAGTCTTCAAGACATTCCCGTTCCCATGATGACCATTTGAAGAATTATCGTTTTCATTCAAAGGCCTCTTTCTCTCAATGGGACCTTTGATAACTCCAACACCTACGTATTGTTCTCGTGTTGCCATCTGGCAAAGATCAACAGGTGAATGCTTCCCAATTAGCTTTTGTGGGACAGCGATGATGGCCGTTGGTCCTTTCTCCCCATCAGTTGGGTATTCTCTTTTGATTTGCTGCTCCTTCAATGGCAAGACGGCAGGATTGCGAACGATTATACCTCCTGTGCTGATGCTGCCATTGCTGTTAAGGTTGTTGTTGTTGTGATTGACGTTGCTGTAGTGATTGCTGACATCAAATCCTCCACTCCTTTTCAACTCCCTCTTCTTCAGCGGGATTTTAGCCTGTTGGTCGCTCTTTATAGTTCTAGACACATTCTCAAACATCATCTCTTTCTTGTCATCGTGCATCTCTGTTTTCTTCGCCGGCTCGTGTTTGATGGCAACAGGGGGCATGACGACAGAAATGGCATTCCATGGTTTGGGACAATCTTTTGGTTCTTCTTTGACAAGAGTTTTGATTGTACTAACCCTGTTGTCGATGACCACTTTAGGTATGGAAATCACAGCAACTTTCTCCTGTTGCTCTGGTTTAACAGGATCCATTGATGTTTCTTTTTTAATCTCTTTAGGTATTAACTCACTTTTACTGGAATTGAAATCCCCTTGTCCCGATTCATGGTTTTTCAAGTCCTCAGCCTCATCTTGAATACAAAATACAGAACTACATGAGAAACAGTTTAGTTCTGGCCTCTAGCAAAATTAGTAGGAGCAGGAGTATGGCTGTAACCAGACATTTAGGATTAAAGGGAGAGTTCCCAAAAAAAAAAAAAAATGAAAATTATCAAATGATTTTCTCACTCTCAAGCCATTCTAGGTGTATATGACTATCTCCTTTCAGACGAACACAATCTAAGTTATATTAAAAAATATCCTGACTCTTCCAAGCTTTATAATGGTAGTGAATGGCACTCCTGATTTTGAAGCCCAAAAAAGTGCATCCATCCATCCATCCATCATAAAAGATATCCACACAGCTCCAGGGGGTTAATAAAGGCCTTTTGAAGCAAAGCAATTGGGTTTTTGTAAAGAAAAATATACATATTTAAATCTTTATAAACTAAAAGAACTAACTTCCAGCAGACAGCTTACGCAAATTGAGTAATGGTGGAAGAGTAACCCCTGACGCATACCGCAATGACAAAAGCGGCAGAGAAGCGGAAAGAGCAAAACAAAACACTGGTCACGAATTAGAAGTCTAAAATGAGAATTAAAAAAAAAAAAAACGTCGTAGGATTTCGATATAAGAGAAGAGGAGCTTGAGTTTGTTGCCTAGCCCTATTTGTTTTAACCGCGAGAGGCGTCCAAGCTTACGTTACTCCTTCATCCTGCGTCATACATCGCATCAGGGGTTACTCATTTGGCGCAAGTCGGTTTGCGCAGTATGCGTACGGTTGTCTGCTGGAAGCTAGTTACTTTAGTTAATAAAGTTTTAAATATGGATATTTTTCTTATAAAAACCCATTGCTTCGCTTCAGAAGGCCTTTATTACCCCTTGGAGCCATGTGGATATCTTTTATGATAGATGGATGCACTTTATTGGATTTCAAAATCAGGAGCGCCTTTCACTACCATTATAAAGCTGGAAAGAGTCAGGATATTTATTAATATAACTCCTATTGTGTTCGTCTGAAAGAAGATAGTCATATACACCTAAGATGGCTGGAGCGTGAGTAAATCATGGGATAATTTTCATTTTTGGGTGAACTATCCCTTTAAGAATCGGCCATTGAAAACTCAGTATTTGACCATTAGTGTGGATATTGTGGGAGACTTGTTCCTCTCAATGTCTGTGGTGCTTACAGCCCTAAATGGGAAATGTTCATTTACAATGAGTTTTACCTTTAACACCTTCTGCCTCCATATTTGGGCTGGTGGGACAGCCTTGCTTCTCTTGGTCAGTCACGGCTGGTTCAATCTTGGCTTTAAGCTTTTCTAGTGTGTCTGCAAGATCATTCCTAGACCTGTTTTAAGTAAAAATGCATTTCTTATTCATTGACAAACTTCATCAAAGGAGGTACAACTCTTATACTTCTAGAAAAAAATGTGTTCTTGTAGGTTGTATACTAGTACAATATGGTTTTGATTCTGAGGGAACACATAATGTTAAAATGTAGACCTTGACCCCCGGTTTCACAGACAAGGCTTAAGCTAGTCCTAGATTAAAATGCATGTTTGAGCTTTTTTAACTGAAAGAAACTTGAACTGACATATCTTAAAATATGTCAGTGCCATTGTTTTGTCTCAAGATGCACACCAGTAATGTTTTTTTCTAGTGTATGTTTATAAAAGATACTTAAATATCCTAATTGAACTAAGGCCTAATCCTGGCTTAGGCTAAGCCCTCTCTGTGAAACCAGGCCTGAATGTGCTGTAAGTGTTGTCTAACTTAAGATTTAATGTTCTAATAAATTGAAACTTGATGTGTAAATCATCTTCATGTTCATCAGAATTCATCAATCCCTCATCAGTTTGATAAACCAAACATTGTGATCTTCTCATCACAATTTACATACCTCGCAATGCATTTCCAGGAGGATCCATCCAAATCATCCTGTTCCTCAGAATAAACACGTATATTCTGATCTTGATCTGAATGGAACCAGTACAGAAGACCTTCCTTGTCTCTACCGATGGGCTGTAGACGCATCTTGTCTGGGTCTTCCTCGTTGATTAATGTCTTAAACTTGAGATTGTCATCAAACTGGCACTCACACAAGTACTGTTAATGAAATAAAGAATAAAGATGAATCTCTCTCACACACACACACACAAAAAAACATCCAGGGCACACTTTACCCCAAAATAAATAAATTATTTTTCTTATTTATTTTGATTTTTGGGGTGAAATATGACACGGACATGTTCTTGACACATTTCATTAGAAGCAATACAACTTCATTAAGTTATAACAACATTAAAAAAAGTCAAACTCTATTACTGATGTATATTCCCAGTTCCCTGGGAAATACTGACCTTTAAAATGCCAGTCTTACACTCAACTGTCATTTCTAAGTAGCTTTTTCTCTCCATTTCCCATGCCCAGGTGCTGTTAAACTCCTGGCACACCTGCAAAAAATTGATTTCAACAAACAGATCGATTTGCATGGATTTACATTTTCACTGCATATGATTTAAAACTAAAATACTTACCTTTACAAGATACTTCTCCCATCTGTCTGGTGTGACTGTTTTGCCAATCTTCCGCAGTAGTTTGACATGGAGCTCAATCAATGGCAGAGGAACTAAATTGTACAAAAAGTGTGATTAATTTTGAGCAGTATTTCTATTGTTTTATCATTTAAAACTTGACATTAACATGAAACCTCTTTTTGTGAAATGAAAGCCATCCCTGTGCTAACTTAAAAAATATATATATTAACAGTTTTCCTGTCCTTTGCATTTTTCTTTCAATTTGCTCATTACTGTGTATACCTTTTATTTATTCTTTAAAATAAATGCATTAAAAACACATCTCTCTCGTTACTATATCATCGAATTGATCCAATCAGCTATCAGCAACATTCACGAATCAGCTATCAGCAAAGTTCACGAAAACCAATAATTCTGCAGTGACGTTTACAAACGCAATTCTCCTAATGACAACATTAGTGTCGTGGAGCTCACATTCAGCTATTGTTATACGAAACCTACGTGTACACAATTAATACAGTATTTAAAGTGGCCTGGGCGTAAACAAATCTGTGCAGCGATTCCATTATTACAGTTATTATTATTGTAGCATAGGAAGTTTGACAGCGGCCTGCGCATGTGCAGTGTGCGGGTACCGTCCCATCGGTGTTTATAATCTGAATGTAAATGTATATCAGGTCAATTTATCGCACGATACTGAAGTGTCTCTCTATTTAATTGTCACCAACAGCATGATAACACCCTTAGCAGTGCGTATAGCCATTCTGACGGCAATCATATTCTGAGGCTAATCTTTAAATGTGATTTTTCCACTGGTAAAGGGTGGAAAAACCACACATGACTGCTTTAAACACTTCGCCACAGTCCATCTGAAAAGCATTAGGGACATGATTTCCGTCCAAACAAAGACTAGGAGATACAACAAGCCAAACTTTAAGTGATCAAACCCCTGATGGGCAAAGATGAGGAGCCTGTCCAAATAAACACAAACCCAGCCTCTCCCACAGCTCACCCGCTGATGTCTCTTGTAAGTATCGCTCCAGCTGAGGAAACGTCAGCTCGGGCAGATCCAGAACAGACCCGTAGCGCTCCAAAAAAGAGCAGACCACCGCAAAACCTGGACTGAGCGCTGGAGGAAGAGCTGCTGTGGTGCCCGGAGCAGCCATCTTTCCTACAGATGACGAGCTATGCTCTGCTTAGACCCAAAACTGCCCACAATACACCGCGACACCCACCCAGAGCATCATCCAGAGGGGCATCTAGTGTGTGTATGTGTGTTTGTGTGTGTATGTGGACCACCACAATGCCACCAACATCATCGTCATCATCTTCATCACAATAACGCATAAAAGTGTTATTGTGATGAAGATGACGCCACACTTTTTTTCCCCCACTGACACTTTCCTAATGGAAAGAGTGTCGTGTTTGTGTTTATTCATGACCGGAATGAATAGTTAAATACATTTATATATACTATTTAAATGTAAAAAGGGAATATTGGGGGGGTTGGGGGGGGTTCTTAGAACAGAAAATCATATTTATTCATTCTGATAATATAAGTGCTGCTTTAACATGTCACACTTGTTTCACTGACACGTCTCTATTTATAAACTGTCTTGCTTGTGTCTATTGGAATAACGTTAACTGTTTATTTGAATAAATACATTACATTTAAATAAAACTAAATAAAACTTAATATAACAAATTATATTTATTCACTCTGACATAATATAATACGATTATTTTATTTATTCCTTTAAATTAATTCATTTACTATATTATTTAATTCATATTAATTACTATATTATCCGATTCATCCGACCCTAGTGGCAGCAGAGAGGATGTGGACCATGCCGTTGACTGACTCCAGCTTTTGGTACGTCACTGAACGGCAGCCAATCCGCGTAAACGGCTGAAGCGTACGCCAGTGACGTACGTTGTGGGTGTGTCCCGCCGTCACATGAAGAGAAACACAACACAAGAAAGATTGAGTTGCAGGCCGAGGCAAGATTATATAATATAAATCAAAAATACATTTATAGTGCATGAGTTATAAGTGTATTTAAAGATGTTTTTGTAATAAAATATTTATTTGCATCAATAAAATCCTCGTTTTAAATCAGATAATGCAGATTTTGTTATATGCAAGTACAAGTGCTTCTAAACTGTGTAGGTTTATCATTTATAAATTGTAGTTTAAGTTATTTAAATGTTTAAAGAGCAGTTAGGGTTGATTGGAGCGACAACTCGTACAACGATTGTGTCAGATGGTAATACATATGGTACTGAAAGATTAACATATTGATGTACCAATGTTTTAATTGGCACTTGAAGTAACTAGCGTGGTACTTGTACAAAAAAACATGGTAGTACAAAAGTAATATAGTATAATGCAATGTAAAAAGTCAAGAAAAAGTCTTAACGAATAAATGCACCTGATTTGTCTTCCTCTCCGTTACAGGAAAGCTGATCATGTCTTCTCCAGAGATTGCTTCCTTATCCTGGGGCCACATGAAGGTCAAAGGTTGCTCCTCATCCTATAAAGACTGTAAAGTGTGGCCGGGTGGCAGCCGTGCCTGGGACTGGCGAGAAACCGGCACAGATGTAAGATGAACACCAGATCACACTGTAAAATCCTCCTCATCTTATTACGTTATCTTCTTGTAATTTGATATTTTCATAAAAACGGCAATGTATGCATTGTAAAATCTGATTTAGTATTCATTGCACTTTTATAATATATACACTTACCTTAATGCATTAGATGCTTTTATCCAAAGCAACTTGTATTGCATTGGGAACTATGTAAAGACCAAAACATATTAATATGGTCTTGTAGTTCAACCAGTTTGCATAAAATGTTATTTATTAGAGATCTGTCTAAATTAAAGGTGCAATATGTAAGAATTTTGCAGTAAAATATCCAAAAACCACTAGGCCAGTGTTATATATTTTGTTCACTTGAGTTCTTACAATATCCCAAATGTTTCCAACTATTTGTAAATCGTGAGAAAATTGCAAATTTAACCAAGGCTCCGAGACGTGTGAGGAGTCGCCTGTCAATTGCGTCATACCCGCGTTACCCTCGGTTTACGGTTTTATTTTGTAGAAACCATGGAAACACCAAAGAAGCTTTAATATTTACGTTTTAATAGACAAGGGAACAACTGTTTGGTTACATTTATAGACAGAAAACTAATTGTTGTTATATAGCTCAACACGTTTAGTCTTATTGTTTAAATCTAATTTTCTTTTCTTCGAGTACCATGCTTTTCCATGCCTCAGAGAAAAACACTATTTTATGAAGTAGCTAACATAGCATAATCAGATGCAGCTTTATTTTTAGCAACAGTAATACAGAATTTTCTCCATCATACAATACGTTTTAAAATTAATTGCATGCCATTTATCAACACAAGCCATCCAGCATTTATTAATATGATATTCTAAAATCAATCTAGCTTACTGCAGTGTGCAACAAGTGTCTCATAGCAGCCACCGAGCGAGCGCACAGAGTAATGTTATAACATCATTTTCAACACTCTCAAATGTATCTAATATGATAAACAGAGCTGTGTTACCTCATACTCATGACCAGAAAAGCGAAAGCAGCCCCGGCGACTGTGGCATAATAAAAGTTCCGCTGCTCACGGCGTGTGTTGCGCAATCGCTCCAGCGGCCTCGTTCAGCTCCCACAACACTCCTGCTCTGCTTCATACTACAGTAACGTTAATAATCGCATCCATGAACATGATTTCTTTCCGAGTCCTATCTCGATTATTTCCACCGGCTGTGATGTGAAGACCACATGTCCCAAGGTTCCGCGCTCAAACTTGGTGTCATCAAGCTACGCCTTTGTTTTGAATAGGCCTCTAGCGACCTCTAGCGGACAGAAAATTTTACATATTGCACCTTTAAGTGAATCTATGCTCCTGCCAGCATTATCCAGGTGTCCAGCCAGCTGATCTGGAAGAGGTCCTGAGGAAAGGGGTGCAGACGCTGGTCATAGGAAGAGGGATGAATGAAGCTCTACAGGTAGCGTTGTGAATTGGTGATCAGCGCTGTCCATAATCTGAATATTTCAATCCTTAAATAACCTAATTTGTTTATGTTTCAGGTGCCTCCTTCCACCCTAGATTATGTGAAGAAGCAGGGTGTAGACGTCAGGGTGTTCCAGACCGAGCAGGCTGTTAAAGAATATAACGCTCTGGCAGGACAGGGAGCTAAAGTGGGCGGGGTTTTCCACTCCACCTGCTGATGACATCATTTACACAACCAGCTAATTAATTTAATGCTGTGTTAAAAGTGCCTTACACTTCAAATTAACATTGTCGTCTTACAAGATACTTAATTTGCACTCTGGGCTAATGGAGGAAATCGTTTTCGTTCCTTTAGTGAAAACGTTATTTGCTTTATAATCATTAAATGTCTGTTCTTTGCATGTAGGCTGTGAAAATACCCCATTATCACACGCACCAGTGATACAAATGAACAAAAAACAATTTATTTAAGATAAAACATAATAATGAAAACATTTGATTTTGTGTTGGCTGTTAATTTCACACACTCAGACACACAAACACACAGAAAGAGCCTGAATTCCTCTGTACATGGGTCAGCGACGAGCTGGTTTGGGCATAATGAATACTTTAACAGGTTTGCTGAGGTGGATTGTGCCTTCAATCGAGCTCTCACTGGTGGGGAGACCGTCCATACTTTCGTTCCATGCAGGTTTAGAGACAGATAGTTTACAGCTGCTGGTGCTGTAGGCCAGAAGCAACCGCACTTCAATCTGACAGGGCTCTGAGAGTAAAAACACACAAACATGACATGCACTTCAGATTACATTCTACTTGACACTCTAAAAAATCCAATTTAATACACTCTTAAAAAAAGACTGGGATAGTAACAGATGGTACTCCTATGATATACACATTAAAGTACTATGGTATTTACATGGTACTCCAAGGTACTTTTGTTAGTGTAGTATACCAAAACACTTTAGTTGTAACATCTTTCTGCAATTTGTTAGTCAGCATTAAACATTATTTGCAAACAATTTTACTTCAGTAATCCTAGGAATGTCCGTGCAAAACAGAATATTTAGTGAGAATGAAAAAATGTAAGGTTATAAATTACACTTTTTTTCTTCTTCTTTGGAATAACATGCACTGAAGAGTTATGCTCAGTGGACCCACTGAATGCATTTCCACACTTATTAACATCACAAAAAGTATTTTAATGTTTTGAGAAGTTTAATGTACATTTATAACGCTATACTTTGTGTTTTATTACCTTTACAGAAAACTGGTTAAAGGGGACCTCTTATGCCCTTTTTCAAAGTCTTGATTTTGTTTTTGGGGTCTATTTGAATAATTTTTCATGGTTGAATGTTAAAAAAAACTTTATTTTTCCACATATTTGACAGTTGCAGCACCTCTCTTCCCAGTCTGTCAGTAACGCTCTGTTTAATTCTGGTCTCTATGAAGTCCCTCCTTCCGAAAAGCACAACATGCTCTGATTGGTCGGCTGGACCAGTGTGTTGTGATTGGTCAACCGCTTCGAGCAGGTTTGGGAAATGTCATGCCCCTTACAATAACCGTCACCAGGCCTCGCTTTTTTTTTTGCGTATATCTTTAGCTGGAATTATTTAAATGAATAATGTTGTGACATGTTCGTTCCCGGAAAAAAACTCAAGACTAGAGTCGAGGCTCCTTTACACACTAAAGAAAGTTGAAAATGTAAAAAAAGCATAATAGGGCCCCTTTACAGCTGCTGCATGAGTGTTTCTAATACCAACGGCTGAGGAAGTGACAGAAAATTTGACACCGAATCAATTTTTTTAAAAATCTCTTTTGGAAAGTCATAGAAACTCTATTGTGGATTTTTTCTTTGCTATTGGGGCAAATGGGAATGCAAAAATTATATTTGCTGTAGTTACCGTTCACAACTATTGACGCTATATGACTAAATTATGCCTTCTGCTTCTGAGAACCTCAGAAATGTAACAAAAAGGGCCCATAAGACCAGGAAAAAGTATGAATAAATGGCGTCAGTTTTGATTTGCTCCAAAGCAGAAATGCATTCAGCCTCAGCTGAGGTGCTCAGTATTCTTCTGGTCACATAGACACAGATATAAAATAACTCGAGCAATACGCTGCCTTGTTGGACTAGATGCAGTTCTATTTATATCTGTGGAACCGTGAAGGGTTCATGCTGTTCACTACCAGCAGAGAAGGATTTGTCTTGGTGTTTGCAACATTATGTTATACAAGGACAAGACAAAAAAAATAGCTTCTGCATAATGACGCTTGACCAAAAATACACAACTGATGTCTTGATGTGCATGTGTCTGTTACTATCAGCAGAAAAAGACAGAAAGGATACCTACCTGTCCAGGCAGAATGAGAGAGATAAACCTGTGT
Organism: Ctenopharyngodon idella; assembly: GCF_019924925.1. Taxonomy (NCBI): domain Eukaryota; kingdom Metazoa; phylum Chordata; class Actinopteri; order Cypriniformes; family Xenocyprididae; genus Ctenopharyngodon; species Ctenopharyngodon idella. The sequence goes on along the minus strand of NC_067237.1, from coordinate 32,601,806 downwards.
GATCAGTCGCACACGTCCGGGTCCTGGGGTCCTGAAATCTCCAGGTTTGGGGTGGATTATGTGAGACTGTCCATCTGGATACAGCACCTGTGGGAGGATGAAGAAAAAAGTTAATGATCAATGTAAATTGTACACAAATTGAATTAAACTGATTCAAAGCAAATTTAAAATGCTGTTAGTAATTTTATGCACAAAACAATGACAGAATATTGACATTTATGCAATGAGCAGATGCTTTTATCCAAAGCGACTTGCAATGCATCCAGGTAAAATTTTCATCAGTTCATGCATTCCCTGGGGATCAAACCCATGACCTTGGCATTGCTAGCGCCATGCTTTACTGTTTGAGCAACAAGAATATGTAGGGTGGTATTTGAATGTATGAATTGGGAATTGATTAGATGGTGAAAAGTGTCAACAAATGATTGAAAAGCTGAAGTCCTTTAAAAAAAACATGAATGTGCATTATGAAAATAGAGTGATTTTTTCTTTGTTTTTATGCGATTTAACCAAAAAGAAATGAGGTTAAAGCATCTAACCTGCACTTTGACTGTTGTCTGTGGGTCTTGTATATGTTCAAGAGTAGCATCTATATCTAACGCCACCACCAGACCGGAGGTGAATCTCAAAGGGTTGTCTGATTCTCCTGTCGGCTCAATAATTGTTGCTGACGCCCTGTGGATCTGACAAACCAAAATAAATAGAAAAAAGGGATTATCCAACAAATGTTTGGGAACAAACAATCTATTTCCTATATCTTGTTGAAGCTGTTTGTGTGTAAGCGCACCTGCTCGGGTAGTTTGAGATGGATAAATCTGCTTTGCCGCAGTGTGGTCTGAAAGATTTTAACCAGATCAAGAGGTTTGCAGGCTGTCAGCCTGGGCATCAACTCCAGGAGTTTCTCCACAAAACTGTCCTGGAAATGAGGCAACTCTGTCATGAAGAGCCTGAGAATGGAAAGACGTGAATATTCAGACATAGATACACATAGATCGAGATTTGATGCATTTATAACACAGCATCTTTGAGTAAGGGCAAGCTCACACTACAGGACTACCTGAATTGCTGTTGTGCTCACACTACACAACAAGGTTTCTTGTCATCTGTTGTTGTTTTGTCATAACAGCGGGCATACTACACAACACAACGCTGATGAGTAGGGTTGGGAATCGAAAATCAATTCCAATTTTGGAATTGGATACTTGTAAAATTAAAATTTCGATTCCTCTTATTAATTTCTTTGTGTGCATTTTAATATAAATTTTAAACCATTTAAGCGCAAGAAGACCCATGCACTGTTTTCTGTGCTGCACACACATCCAAAGCGCACGCAAAAAAAGTGATTTTAAACAATTCCAGCGCAAGAAGACCTGACACACATTCAAAACTTGAGCACAGAAAGCTGCCTCTGATACTGAATAGTGTGCGATACTGAGTTCTCTTCCATGTCTTTTTGCACTTGAACGGACAAACACACACAAAAATGTCAAAATATCCTCAAAAACACAGTTGGTTATGCCTTAAAGAATTAGTTCACTTTCAAATAAAAATTTCCTGATACTTTACTCACCCCCATGTCATCCAAGATGTCCATGTCCTTCTTTCTTCAGTCAAAAAGAAATTAAGGTTTTTGATAAAAACATTCCAGGATTATTCTCCTTATAGTGGACTTCAATTGGCCCCAAACGGTTGAAGGTCAAAATTACAGTTTCAGTGCAGCTTCAAAGGGCTTTAAACGATACCAGATGAGGAAAAAAGGTCTTATCTAGAGAAACGATCGGTCATTTTCTAAAAAAAATAAAAATGTATATGCTTTATAAGCACAAATGATCGCCTCACAAGTGCTTCCGCCAGACCACCTTCCGTATTTTTCAAAAAGCTTATGCTGTATGTCCTACACCTTCCCTATTCAACTTACGGCAAAAACGGAACTGGCACCGTGTTCGATCCGTAAGTTGAATAGGGAAGGTGTAGGACATACAGTGTAAGCTTTTTGAAGAATACGGAAGGCGGACTTTTTTTTAGAAAATGACCGATCGTTTCACTAGATAAGACCCTTATTCCTTATGTTTTCATCAAAAACATTAATTTCTTTTCGGCTGAAAAAAGAAGGACATGGACATCTTAGATGACATGAGGGTGAATAAATTATCAGGAAATTTTTAATTAAAAACTGGACTAATCCTTTAAGTGAACGTAAACAGTTGGCAAAGAAAACGCATGTGTAACAGTATAGTGGATCCGTGCAGCTCTTAAAGTGACAGCAGCCTAATATTCCTGCTGCAGTCTCTATAATAACGTTAATCAAAAGCTGTGTTTCCACCACAGGAACTTTCCCCACGAACTAAGGACTTTGGAGTGGTGCTCTGTGTGTTTCAATTGCAGGGACCAGGGTCTAAATGAAGTTCCGGATAAAAATTTTCCCTTCAGAAAGTCCCTGCTCGCAAGGTAGTAATTTTTCAAAGTTCAGGAACTTTCGGGGTTGGGACTTGGGCGCTGAACATACTGATTGGATGAGTTCACGCGGCATTTTGATTGGTTGACTCCACGCAGCATTTTATTTCAACCACCATTTTTAAAAGTCTGTTGTGGTGCGTGCAGTAAGAGTTGTTTACTATTCGAATCAACAATGGAGTTTAAAAATACGACCGACGATGAGGTTCAGGCTTTATTAAGCTTATATTGCGGAGGACAAAATCCAGTACGAACTGGAAAGTCACGCGCAGTCCTACGTCACCGGACTAATTTTATGGTACTTTAGACCACGACCGTGAGCCACTTGGCGTCACACTTTCACCAAGGACCTCCGAGCCATCGGCATTTCATGGGACGAAGCTGAAACCACCGCGGCCGATTGAGCCCTTTGGAGAAGTCTTGCAGCCCAATGCACCTTACGCCACAGGAGGAACTAAGTAAGTAAGTCTAAAGTTAGACCGCAATGGAAACGAAGACAACAAAGGGTCTGGGGGGAAAAAAGTTCCTGAGATAAATTGTTCCAGGTAATTTTGGTGGAAACGCAGCTAATCAACAAAAGACAAAGAGAAAATTCACTTGCTGTTCTTGACTGAATAACTTTTGTATATATTTGTATTGTATATTTTATTTATAAAGTGTATATTTTAGTTATAAAGTGATCCCTGAAGACAGGCTCAGAACATGTCGCTGACCTGCTCATACTTAACGAGCATCGGTGACCGCAACGAGCATCAATTTGGCAGTGATCCGGGGGTTTTGTCGCAGACCTTGGAAATCTGTCTGTGATAGCAATATCCAGCCAAAAGTCGTGTAGTGTGAGCTTGCCTTAACATGAAGTGTTTTTACCTTTGAAATGACTCCACATCCTGCAGGAACTTCTCACAAATGCCAATAACACGATCAACTCTGTTATTCAGAAGAGTAAAGATTATCAGTTTCAAATATTTCAGATTTTTTTTGCTTTAGAAAGTTTATTAGTAAGTGCTGACCCTCGTTTGGATCGTGCCGTTAGGATGAGCTGTAACGCTTTTGCCTGCAGTCGGACGTTGTGAATAGTAGCAATCTGCTGCGTCTCCAGACCACTGTACAAGAACTCCAGCTTATAGGTCTCATCCAGGATCTGTCACACATCACAAATGATAACAATGATACATCAGTCAAATGTTTTGGTGGGACAGCTGTGGTTTAAATTAACTTGGGTAGGATATACCTGTCGAGCGGCTGTTGAAACTTTGGCGTTCTGTTTAAGACAGAGCGGAACAGCCATGGTCCATAACTTCTCCTGAAGTGCCTGGGGTTGAAAGAAAAAAATAAAAATTATGGATACTCTATTCAATACAGTTGAATAGTACATGTTTTTGAAAGTCATCTCTGATGCTCAAAGATAAAAAATAAAGTAAATAAAAAAACTGGTCAAAGATTGATCAAAAATGCAGTAAAAACTGTAATATTGTTAAATGTTATTATAATTTAAAACAACTTTTTTGTATTTTAATGTATTTTAAAATTAAAATTATTTCTGTGATGCAAAGCTGAATTTTCAGCATCATTACTCTTCAGTGTCACATGATCCTTCAGAAATCATTCTAATATGATGATTTGATGCTCAAGAAACATTTCTTATTATTATTGATGTTGAAAACAGTTGTGCTGCTTCATATTTTAATGGAAACTGTGATACATTCTTTCGGGATTCTTTGATGAATAGAAAGTTCAAAAGTAAAGCATTTATTTGAAATAGAAATCTTAATTATAAATGTCACTTCTGATCAATTTAATGCATCCTTGTTGAATAAAAGTATTAGCGCAGTATACTTCTATTCACCTTGGTAAGCAGTAGTTGGCAGCGCAGATATGTGGCACAGAAATCTGCAGAACCAGCCAACTCAGTCTGCAGCTCCCCCAACCGCTGCAGATCTCTGCATGTGACAAATAAAAATCATCTTTACAAACACCTTATTGAGAGGCCTGAAAATAATATAGGTGTAGTTTATTAAAGGTTTGAACCTGATGGTAAACTCCAGCAGATCCTGAGCACCAGGTGTTTCCAGGTTCTGAAGGGCGCTGACCCGAATGAGACTGTCCTGAAGGAAGTTCTGTGCTGAAATCAGACTGCCTGAACCCACACCAGATGCCTCCAGACCTGAACTAGCAGTCTGCTTTCTGCCTGGCAACTGAGAGAAAAAACATACACAAAAGATATGGAAGATAAATAAAGAAATGAATGAATCATACATTGATAAAACAAGTATTTAATGAGTCTCATAGGGCTTTATTACAGCACTAAAATAGCATACACAAAAGGTTTGGGGGTCAATAAGATTTTTTTTAATATTTAAAGTCTTATATGCTCATCAGGGCTGCATTTATTTGATCAAAAACACAGCAATATTGTGAAATATGATTACAATTTAAAAATAACTCTTGTATTCAAATATATTTTAAAATGTTCTCATTGTTCCTGTGATGCAAAGCTGAATTTTCAGCATCATTACTCCAGTCTTCAGTGTCACATGATCCTTCAGAAATCATTCTAATAAGCTTATTTGCTGCTCAAAACATTTATTAATGTTATTATTAGTGTTTAAAACAATTGTGCTGCTTTATATTTTTGTGGAAACTGTAATAATTTTTATTTTATTCTTTGATGAATAGATTCATTTATTTCAGACAGAAATCTTTTGCATCATTAATGTCTTTACTGTCAATTTTGATCTATTTAATGCGTGTTTGATGAATAAAAGTATCAACTTCTTTCAAAAAAAAAAAAAAAAAAAATCATACTGACCCCAAACTTCTAAACGGTAGTGTATATTATATTTAAATAGAATAAAAGGCTGCAAGCAGGTTTCTCACTCGGAGGTGTGGAACCAGGTGGGACAAGCTGTCACGCAGGTAGGCGTAGTGCCGGAACGTGTGATCTGAGAATAGAGCTGGCATGGTGGGACAGGATTTGGCTGCGTTGAAGACCAGAACTAAAACAGCGATGTCTGAACACACTCAGGTCAGGAAAATAAGCATTTGAACAGACACATCTCTGAACACACAGGCAGCAGAAATTATGAAAATCACAGAAAACTGTGAACAGCAAATAAACACATGAATTCAGATGTTTGGAAATGCGTTTAAGCCTGAATATTCATATTCAAAATAATTTCTGTCATTCGGGATTCAATGCAAATTACATATGTTGTATTATTCATCACTTTTAAGTCACTGTTAAAGGGATAGTTCACTCAAAAATGAAAATTCTGTCATCGTTTACTCCCCCTCAAGTTGTTCCAAACCTGTATGAGTTTTTTTCTTCTGTTGAACACAAAGGAAGAATGTTGGAAGAATGTTTGTAACCAAGGAGATCTTGCCCCCCATTGACTACCATAATAGGGAAAATAATACTATGGAAGTCAATGGGGGGGGCGAGAGCTGCTTAATTACAAACCAAATATCTTCCAAATATCTTTCTTTGTGTACAGCAGAACAAAGAAATGGTTTGGAACAACTTGAGGGGGAGTAAATGATGACAGAATTTTCATTTTTGGATGAACTATCCCTTTAACAAAACCAAAGTCTAAATGTAAATACGTATGTAAATAGTAATATGCATTGACATTGTCATATCAAATGTGCAGGATACAGGCAGGGTCGTCCATATCTGGTTCTGGAGTGTCAAAATACGGATGTGTGCTTAGTAGCTCAGGGACAATCGGCAGCACTAGGGTTGGGTGTCGAGCACCAAGAAACTTCAAACATCTGGATCGTAGGGGGAAAAAAGAAAAAGACTGAGAATGGGACCGAATGCCAGTGAGAAACAGACAGGAACAGCCACTGGAACTCACTTCCAGACTGAGTTGCGGTCAGTTGGGTACTTGGTGAGGTTCTTCAGGAGTTCCAGGAGGGCCAGCTGGATGCACTCTTTAGTGGACACATTAGTGTAACACAGCAACTCATGCAGGGCCTCGCGAATGTCCCGCGATGAGTCCTGTAATGAATATTCAATTAATTGGCCTGATATAAGGGCTGCCGTGCTTGTTTGTAGGGCTTCACAATTTGGCAAAAAATTGTGATTATATTTAATTGTGATTAGATCCAATCGCACCTCCAGTACTGCAAGGACAGTGTCCAGCTGGTCTTCTCTGAGGGTGATGTGAGTTGAGATCTGCCGCAACACATGGATGGACTGCAGCCGCACCTCCTCGATTTCATCATTAAACATGTCCACCAGGAAGTCAAGACATTTTTCAGCAAAGCTTGGTGACGACTGGGCAAGGGAACAGAGCGCCTCTACCGCAGCGATACGCACCTCTGTGAAAAACGATACCAAATGAATAAACAGGCTCTGGTACAAATTGCTAAAAATGTCCTCAAAAATAATGGCTGTGTTTTGAAATACATACCGTACATCTCGTCTTCCAGCCCGTGAACAAACGCCCCACAGGCTCCAGAGTCGATGAGGTTTACACCGGTAGTGTCGACTTTCTCTTTGGGAGCGTCGTCGGCCCATCGCCGTCCAGACGAGAACTCTCCAGAAGCGTACAGCTCTTTTGCTCGCTCATGAGCAGTACGTTTCCTCTAAGATAGAATGAGAACACCATTTTTTAAATATTTCTTGGATGTGTGTTTTTAGCATGTTTTTCATCAATTGTTGTGTGTAAATACCCTGAGATCTGACATCAGCTTCTTGTCCAAAGTCTGCTCCAGAAAATGAGGGCTGACTTGGTGCATTGAGCCCTGAGAGAGAGTGAAACAGTTAGATGGACAAGTGATAAGAAATTAATCATGTGGCTATGCGTATATGCTACAAACACAACCAAAACTTACCAGCAGTTTTGCAGCTTGCACTCTGACTACCCACGAGCCATCACTGACCATGTGACAGATCTTCCCGAAGGAGTCGTCCACCAGTCGGATCTCCTCATTGGAGGAGGGGATGGGAACAATACTGTTAATGCACAAGACAGATCAGTGTTCAAATCTATGTTAAAAGGCTTCATTCTTGAATTTCTTGAATTGAAATTACCATAAGAAAGCAAGAAAGCGATGGCTGCAGTCAGCATTACCTACACTTAAAGACTGGTTGGACATACTACATTATAATTTGTGATGGAGAAATTCATCTATGCTTAAGATTAAAACTTGTTTACACTAGTATGGAGAGTTTGGATACGTACTATGAGTATGTAACCCTATATAACCAGATTTTGTTTAGCAACAAATATTATTCAAATACTATCTTCTGAATGTTGGGAAAATAATGTTTTTGGTTGCTGGTTTGTTTGTCAGTTTAGTTTGGATTGATTTTTTTAAGGATTAGTTCAATTTAAATTGAAAATTACCCCAAGATTTACTCACCCTCAAGCCATCCTAGGTGTATATGACTTTGTTTCTGATGAACAGAATTGGAGTTATATTAATAAATATCCTGACACATCCGAGCTTTATAATGGTAGTGAACAGGACCAATGAGTATGAAGCTCAAGAAAGTGCATCCATCCATCATAAACCCACTCCACACGGCTCCAAGGCATTTTGAAGCAAAGCAATGCATTTGTGTAAGACAAATATCCATATTTAACAAATTATTAAGTAAAATATCTAGCTTCCGCCAGACCACCTTTCTTATTCAACATTCAAGTGTAACGCCTCTCGCAGTTCAAAACACCTACACTACGTCCTATGTAAAAAGTTTTTCGTAAGTTGAATACGGAAGGAGGTCGTACCCCCTGGTGCGGTGTGGAGTACATTTATAATGGATGGATCCACTTTCTTGAGCTTCATACTCATTGGTCCCGTTCACTGCCATTATAAAACCTGGATGCATCAGGATATTTATTAATATAACTCCGATTGTGTTCATCAGAAAGAAGAAAGTCTTATACAACTAGGATGGCTTGATGGTGAGTAAATCTTGGGGTAATTTTCATTTTAAAGTGAACTAATCCTTTGTGTGTAGGTTTTATCTCAGCTAAGTGTATAATAGTATGTCCATTTGTTATAAGTGGAAAATATTTATGTCATGTGATTAAGTAACACATCTTGCAATGTTTGTATCTCACTATACTTTTTGGATAAATAAATAAAATGTATAATTAAAAAGTGAATGCTTAAATAAACAATATGACAGAAAAGTATACACATATAACATTGCCCAAAACACAGAAAGCTAGTAAAAATTGACCCTCTACCTCTCAGGATAAAGCTGGCTCAGAACCCAAACCATCTGAACCGCTGCTGAGCGAACCTGCTCATAATCATCACTCAAGAGCTTACAGGCCTGTCCAAGAGATGAGACATTCATAAGTTAGTTATTAAAGATTCCTTTTGTAATCTCATGCTCAATAGAATGAATCATTTAAAACATACACTACCGTTCAAAGGTTTGGGGTCAGTAAGATTTTTTTTTTTAAAGAAATTAATACTTTTATTCAGCAAGGATGCCTTACATTGATTTATAATGTTACAAATGATTTCTATTTCAATTAAATGCAGTTCTTTTGAGTTATCTATTCATAAAAGAATCCTGAAAAAAATGTTCATTTTCCACAAAAATATGAAGCAGCACATCTACTTTCAACATTGATAATAATAAGAAATGTTTCTTGAGCATCAAATCAGCATTAGAATGATTTCTGAAGGATCATGTGACACTGAAGACTGGAGTAATTCAGATTTGCATCACAGGGATAAATTATATTTTTAAATACATTTTAATAGAAAATGGTTATTTTAAACTGTGATCATATTTTACAATATTACTGTTTTTACTGTATTTTTAATCAAATAAATGCAGCTGTGGTGAACAGAAGAGACTTCTTTTAAAAATATCAAAAAATTGACAAACCCCAAACTTAAATGGTAGTATAAGATTATTATAATTTGTCTTGACCTGGTTATAAATAGTCTGTTGAATTTTCATCCCTCTTTCATGTAGTTGCAGCTGATGGGAGAAAGAAAAACACACAGGTCATTTAAAGAAAGTGGCAATAAATGCAGTTTTAGCACCACATTTTTCTACAGAGCTCATGTACCATGGCTTTGATGGCGGCAGTGCGGACACGAGGGTCCTGGTCCTGAAAATAGTCGCTGATCAAACTCTGTACATCCCGTATGGGTGACGTTTGTGCTCCTGGTCCGGCATCAGTCTCTTTACTGAGAGGCTTATCAACCGTCCCCAGACAGCCCAAGAGCTGGAGACACTTATTCCTCACCCCAAAATAAGTGCTTGAGAGATGCTGAGGAAAAATAGGGCATTAAAATAAAATATTAAAAAATAATTATATAATAATTCAGATTCAGAATAATATAAACACTGTTAAAAACCTTATGAAAATCAGTATGAATAATGGTACTGCCAAAAAGTATGATTACAGTATTATAGGAATGGAAGAAATCTTAGTTATTGCAGTCACCTTGCAGGCCACATCTATAAGTCTCTGAATGACAGCGATCTTGTCTGGGAGTTGAGTACCAATGATCAGTAGCGTGTCCAGCAGCTGCGCCAGAACCTGATGAGACTCTAAAACACAGATGAAATTCTTAGAAAAATCCAATTTCCACACACGATTAACCCAAACTAATCTACCCTGACTAGAAAAGCATATTCACACCACCTTCCATTAAATTCAGGGTTTAATTGTAAGGGTTTTTTTCATCTGACCTAATCAGACTCAATAAAAAAATGTTATTTTATTTTTAGCAATGCATTTTATATGTGTCAGAAATAACTGCTTTAACTTTCATTAAATGTTTTCCTGTTAAAAAATGTTGTCCCCAGCACCAGTATTTTTTTAGTTTTCATCTTAAATTTAGTTAAATGTTTAGTAATTTTATCTGCTTTTGTCATTTATTTTTTAAAATATTGCTATTCAAGTTTAATTTACTTTTCAGTTTTGGTTTTACTTATTTTCAGTTAATAATTTTAGTACTTCAACTTATACTTCTTTCAGTTCATAACCAAGGCAACATTTCTAATTTTCTTTAATTTAAGTTTTTTAACTAATATTTATATTTTATTTCAGATTTATTTCAATTAATAGAATTTAAACTAATCTTAGTTTGAATTAGCAATATTAACTCTGCCCAGCATATCCTTAAATTTATATATGTGACAATGTACATTAAATTTAATTAAGTGTAACTCATTCAGTCAAGACATTTATATTAAGTGTCAAATTCATTTTTAAACAGAGTCGTATGATTTTATCCTTACTTTCATTGTTGAGAGTGTTTATAGCGTCGTCTACTATGCAGTCTGGAGCGAAGCCTTGGGTTTTTGATAATAAACCCAGCAGAGAGGCGATCTTCAGCCTGACCGAGTTATCGGACTCCTGCAGACCACATCACCATAAATACATTTAAAGACACAGTTGTTAAATATAATAAATTACTTTTTATTATAAGCATATAAATTGGAATGTGCAGGTGTCTCATTTAAAAAAAAAAAGGTGTGGGTGGTAAATATTTAATATCAGTATCAAGAAACGTATATTTGAATGTTTCATGAAGTTTGTTTCTGATACCTTGTAATAATGCTCGAGCAGTATGCGCACAACTCCTTCCACACTCTCGGCCTCTACGGGCTTTCGTGCAAAACTCAGCAGGTACTGCAGAGCGTCTGTGGGGTTGCTGGCTTTACACAGGTCAATGTGAAGAGCGGCTGATTTACTGGGTTTGGTCAGTCGAAGTTTCTTCGTAGGAACCTCCTCAAGAGACACCTGCTGCAAAGAGATGACAACAACACGATTAAAAACAATCTAATTTATAATAAGCAATTTCAAAAAGCCTCATATAATCATTGAGAAAAAGAATAACTGATTATTTAGTCCTGATATTTCAGGTATTTCGTGAAAAAGGTCTCAGACACAACCATGAAGGATTTGAACATTCATACAGTTATTTATTTATTATTTATTAACTTCAGCATCACCAACTACGCACAAGTTAAATATTAGGCCTAATATAAAAATTGACAGGGAAATGTTGAGTGGGAAGTGTCAGTGGGACGAGGAAAATATATAAATGTACGTATAAAAATGTAACATTTGACTGACATTTGACTAAAACAATAACACCCAAACAATATGAAAAAAAAATGCCGTTGTCATTAGAATAATAATGAATACACACTAATGCTAAAGGCTACATCTGCTTTGCATTTATTCGAATATCATCACATATAATTATATTCCGCAACCAACACATATTTTATGACATTGTATGATCAATATGTATGATTTACGTGTTCACCTGAGAAACTTTAGAGAATTCCTCATAAACTCGTTTTTTCAGATGAGCGGCCATAGCGGTGTTTATCCGCTCCTGCACTTCTTCACGCACGCCCTATTCAGTGGCCTCAGAACTTTGAGGTGGAACAGCGACGCCACATGGACGGAAGTCTCCAAAAATCACACTAGGACAGTTCTGTGATCGAGGGCTTTTCCTTTTAATTGTAAAATTATCTGTATGTATTCAATGCCTCATGCATAATACATTTAATTCCATATTATATTGTATTACAATTATAAACAGCCTATTCTGATATAAGTAAAAATGACAACAATATACATATTCATTATATTTTTTCCCTGAGCTTGAACTTTCAGTTGTTTCTGTGTTTTATTTTTCTAGAAAAGCTACATATAGAGACTGATTAAAGAATTAAATATCTGTTTTTAAAAAGTATAACAACATATAAGAGGCTATAATAACAATTAACTAGATAGCACAGCAATCAATCAGTATATATTAGACAATTTAACATTCAAAACAAAGAACACATTTTAAGTAATTAAATCTATGTTTGAACATTTCAGACTAGAACAAAAGCTATAGTATACAAATTTAAAACTTAAAAAGATGGCACAACCTCTCTGAGCAACAATTTCATGAACCCACTAAGGTAAGGTATCTTTAAAATCATTCAACTTTTCTTCTGTATTGTTTTTCCACAAACATACATGAAGTATGACATTACAACAGCATTCGGCTGGAAGAGGCACATCACTTTTTCTTAATATTATTTTGTACCTTTTTTTTTAATGATCTCCACAAGGAAAAGGGTTCGTCCCAAGTGCAAAAGCAGTGAAAAAAATGAAACAGACATTGGACACATACTTCAGTTAAAACAGACATATTGTATATACATGGCACAAATTAAGGTAATATTAACAATGTTAATAATAATAATAACATTGGTATATGAAGTGGACCTGTTTCACTAAAAATGTTCAATCTTATAGAATGCATTGGGAATGCATGAGCTGATGAAATGTATACCTATGCAATGCAAGTCACTTTGGATAAAAGCATCAAGCAAATGCATAAAAGTTAAAAGTTATATAATGGTGCAGTTTGCAGATATAGACAAATTAACAACCCAATAACATTCCTTAAGACCTAACGTTGATGTGAAGCCTTTTACTAGCATCTGTGACAAACACTTGCACTCAAGACTTAAAAATCATGCACTTAAAATACATGAAAGTGTATGTAGTATGTTTTCCCAGACGTTTTACACATACACACACACACTAGTCAAAATAACTGGAATCCACAGCATGCCATAAATGCTGCTGAGAAAACTTAACTTGTATTGAACCAGAACATTCCTTTAAAACTTTATAAGACGTCCATGCAGAAGCTATTTTAAGCCTAAGGCCAGGATAGCACAACTAGTGTCAATATTAAACCAAGGTTGAACAGATACTGACAGATAAGAACTTCATTATACATCATTGACAGCTGTCTGTCATATATGTGGGTCTGCTAAAGAAATGTTTGATAAGTCTGATTAGTTTAATAAGTCAATCATATATATATATATATAAAATATTCCTTCACTCCCTGTTTCCAGGTCATGAAAGGCCTTAACGTCAGTCCTCACACTCTTCACCACCAGGTGAAAATCAATTTATAGAAAAAGTTGTAGCTCTTAAAGAGAAACCCTTTGTCTATGCTGTGTGGTTGGATCTTTACTTTATATCCTTTGGCCTCTATGTCTATTTTGACACAATCTAACAGGTCATTCACTGATGCTGGAGCTTTCCATGGACCAAAGCTCACCACAGACTCTTTTGGGGTGCCGAGACTGTCAATAGCATCATTGTATCTGGCTAAATCATCTTCTGTCCTCACAACACACACGATTATGTTGGAGTAACGTGAGGCGATGGCCTCCGCTCTGGCCACCCGGACGATCACCTCCAGGTTTTCGCGGTAATTTGGCACACGGGCCAAAAACTGCTGTCTTCCAACTGTCTCTCCAAAGAACTGGGGCGTCTCCTCAATGGCTTTGACCAGAGGTTTGATGTCATAGTAAAGCGCCTCCTTATGCACTTCCTGCAGGTGATCAGTGGGAACTTTCTCTGTTCTGAGGTACTCAAGGATGTATGCAAAATGAGTTCCATCACGGTCTATGAAGTAACGACCCTCAGAGTCCAGCCGTTTGGTTGATCCGTTAAACAGGTCTGCCAGTGTGGAGTTTGGGAATTTCCGGATGGTCCCCAGGGTGGTGCTGAAGACATGACCTCCGATATTCAGCTGGACAACTTGGGATTTCTGTGGACAGAGAAAACAAGCATTTAAAGGCACACTATGTAAATTTTCACCACGAGAGGTCGCTTATTTAAAGCTTGATGACTCCTTGATTTCGCAGAATCATGGGAGGTGTTGTCTTCACGTCTACAGTCGGTGGAAAAGAATCGTGGCAGGACTCGGGCAGAAATCATGTTCATGGATGAGATTATTAACATTACTGTAATATGAAGCAGAGCAAGACTGAGTGCTGTGCGAGCAGAAACAAGGCCGCTGGAGTGATTGATAATGAGAGACGAGCGCAGCACATCTCGAGATCAGTGGAGCTTTTATTATGCCACAGTCGCCGCTTCCGCTTCTTCCAGTCAAGCGTATGTGGGGTAACGCACCGCTGTTTTATCATATTAGATACATTTGTGTGTTGAAAGTTGTTATAGTGCTACTCTGTGTTCTCTCTGTGGCTACTATGAGACACTTGTTGCACACTGCAGTAAGCTATATTATTATTAGGCATGGTAAAACATGGTACTCACTGTAACTCAAGAAAATGAGATTTAAACAATAAGACTTACTGTGTTGAGCTATATAGCAATGATTAGTTTTCTGTCGATGAATGTATCCAAACAGTTGTTCACCTGTCTGATAAAACATAATATATTAAAGCGTCTTTGGTGTTTCCATGGTTTCTACAAAATAAACCGGAAACCGATTTAAATAGTAATTAGAAAAAAGGCAGGAAATCTCACAATATTTGTAAGATTTGTAAAATGTGCATATTATGGTGTATAAAACACTATTGTGTATAAAAAGTTACGTAAGATTATTAAATTAAAATATCCAAAAACCACTAGAACAGTGTTATATATTTTGTTGACGTGTGTACTTACATTATCCCAAATGTTTCCAAGAATATTTAAATCAAGAGAAATAAGCAATTAAGCAGTCTCAGACAGCGCGCGATCAGTTCTCCTCGCGCCTGAATGGTCAAATGCACACATAGTAGTCAAAATGTCCATCGTGTGGAGTATCTCGCGTAAATACAGTC
>NC_067237.1:32239257-32284257 GCF_019924925.1 Ctenopharyngodon idella | reverse complement strand
AATACTTTTGTGTGTGCCAAAAATAACAAAATATCGACTTTATTCCACAATATCTAGTGATGGGCGATTTCAAAACACTGCTTCATGAAGCTTAGAAACTTAACGAATCATTTGTTTCGAATCAGTGGTTCGGAGCATGTATCAAACGTGAACTACGTGAACTATTGAAGTTTCAAAACACTTACGACATAACGAAGCCTCGTTTACTGTAATCATGTGATTTTGGCGCTCTGAACTACTGATTTGAAACAAATGATTCGTAAAGCTTCGTAATATTAAAGTTGAACCACTGTAGTCACATGAACTGTTTTAAATATCTTAATTTGTGTTCCGAAGATGAACGAAGGTCTTACGGGTGTGGAATGATATGAGGGTGAGTAAATGATGACAGAATTTTCATTTCTTGGTGAACTAACCCTTTAAGTTTATTAATTAAAGTTCATATTTATTCCTCATACTTAGGATTAATGATCTGAACAACTAAGCATCCACATAGCAACCTCCCCTAGCAACATGTTAATTTTTGCACCACTAGTATCAGCAAACTAAATGGCAAAAATAATCACAGTTTCACACATTTCTCGAATAAATCTCCCTATCTGTTGATGGGCCATTGACTTCTATAGTACTGAAAAAAATACAGTGGAAGTCAGTGGAGCCCATCAACTGATTGGTTACATATTCTTTAGAGATGCACCAATCGATCGGCCAGCGATCAGTCTCACTTCTTACCGATTCCGAGCCGATCCGTTTTGTTACCAGCGACACAGGCCCATGTTGCAATAACGTCAGCTGCGCGTTCTCGCTCTCTTCTCTGTCACGGTGAAGTGACACACACCCGCGCGGGCGCCTCCTCTCTCTCACTCGTCTCATTCGCTCCGGTTAAATAGTGCTTGTATTGCGCATAATTTTAGTCATTCCCGCAGGTTTCGCGCTCACACCAAAAGCGCGCGCACCACTGATCTATATAGGTGGAGCGGACAAAACAGAGAAAGAAGTCAAACAGAGTCCCAAGTACCAAAATGAGTGGCTTACTGCGCTTAAACTGTCAAATACATACAAAAGTATGTCAAAAACCAGCAGCACAAGCAATCTTGGCGTGTATTCAGATAAACACAGTCAGTTTTGAATCGTTAAATAGCTAAGAGAGTGAACCCATGTTGTGTGTAACAGTATTGGGTCCGTTGAACACCGTTCATAAACTCTTAAAGGGACAGCAGTCCAATATTCCTGCTGCCGTCTGTCATGGTAATCAAAGAACAAAAGACAGAGAAAATCACTTTCTGCTTTTGACTGAATACGTTTTATAACTTTAACGGTAAGAATTGATCTGTATTAATATTTACAATAAAGACTACAGAAATTAAGGTAACCAATGTAAAATAACACTGAATGATTTTTTAACACTGATTTTTTACTTGTGTTTTTTTTTATGAAAATAAAACTTTGCGTTGAAGAAAAGTATATTTTTGTTTGTATATGTTGTCAATTATAGTTCTTAGAAAGAAAATCGGAATCGGCGAAAATCGGTATCGGCCAAAAAAATTGCAATCGGTGCATCTCTAATATTCTTCAAAATATCTTTTGTGTTCAGCAGAAGAAAGAAATTCATACAGGTTTGAAACAACTTGAGGGTGAGGAAATGATGACAGAATTATAATTTTTGGGTGAACTATCCCATTAAAATGGTTAGCAAGCTGATCTTCCAGCCTGAGCTGCTGAAAAGTGTCAAAAATCCCTCTGAAATCAGTCAACAGTCCTTTTAACCAGTCTTAAACCAGTAAACCAGCTTAGCCTGGTAAAGCCATTTTTTTTTCTTCAGCAGACGAATAACATGAACTGATGAATCATTCGCAATAGCAGCGGGGGAAGCAAGCTTAAGGGTGAGAAAACCTACAGACATCTCAAAGACGTCCAAGCCTTACATTAAAACACACTGACTCACAAGTGTCTGAGTGAACACACAGAGGGAATTACTCTCGGTTAGAAGGAACGACACAGACATGACTGTGTCCCCTCTGAGACAACGGTCCAATCGAAGGCAGACAGCAAACACATGCACTCATTCCAACTGAGCCTTTAATCCCGCTAAAGACACTGAGCAGCAGTTACAGCCAGAACAGCATCAAAGCTCTGACAAGTCATGCAAACACAGCACACAGTCGTCTGGAGTGTCTGTGCGTATGTGTGTGTGTGTGCTGTCTCACGCCTGGCACTTTGTTTCCAAACAGTCTCCCGAGCAGAGCGGCACATTCCAGCCTCTGCAGCTCATCAAACATATTAGTAACCACAACAACTTCCTGTTTCTGTTCCCCAGCTTCCTGTCTGTGCAGGATCACTCGGCACAGGCACTGATAAAGGAGCAGAGACTCTTATAACACACACACATACACAACAGACACTTAAACACACACGAAAACTGTATCCCTACAATTCCTGCTAAAAACACACACACACATCTTAAACCAGTTTAGACCTGCAGACCAGCTTCATAGTCAGAGCTATAAAATGAATGTTGATAGCCAATCAGATTATTTGAGATCATATTAAGATCACCAACTTTTGACTGCAGATTGCTTGGCAAACGGAGTACAGTTTGAGACTTTCTTCTGAAACTCTTAAGCAAGTCTCCATTTAATCTTATTGCTGTCTAGGAGGATATTAAAAGGTTTGTGGGATTTGATTAGCACAAAAACATTTTTGAATTTAAAATATAAAATACTAAAAGGTACTTACAATGGAAGACAGGCACAGCACCGGAAGCAACATTACAATATATGCACTGATTTAAAAATATAGCCTCAAGAAACACACGTTAACACGAAACTAGTTTGATAGAATCGCTTACTTTGTGCAATGTTATATGATATCCAATCTTTCAACTTCAACGTCATGAAAATTACTATTTACATGAAGCAAACTCCAGCCACTGGTATTACATCAGTAATGCATAACCAGATGCTCATCCAGCTAGAAAAGTAGTCTCACCTCAAAATAGTGAATTTAGATGACTTTAAAGATCAAATAATATATATTTGAACTCAAAACTTAAATTCAAGTGCTTTACTAAAACACAAGCATCACATTTCTCCATGTAAACCGTCTAAAAGACCCCACAGAGGTGCATTACTGTAATGTTTTTTAAAAACTTAACTGAGGGGAAAAATTATTTCTGTGATAATCAACCATATGCCACAAATGCTTCCTTTAAGTTCTTTTTCAGTATATTTAAGAGCATCAGAAACTTACTTTGGGTACGTTTACACGACAACGATATGCTTAAAACAGAGAAGTTTTTCCTTCGACGACACCATTGTCAAAACGATCCCCATTCATATGAATCCATGAAAATGACTAAAAACGCTGTATTCTGCTGGCAGGCCATTAGATGGCGATGAAACACTATAGACTGAACACGTAATACGCATGTGCATGATGTAATTCGCGTTTTTGCTGTTTACACAGAGACCGTTTTCGAAAACTTGCACTTCGAAACCCGTTTTCAAAAGTTTGTGTTTTCAGGCCGTTGTCGTGTAAACGAATGGCCAAAACGCATAAAAAGTTTTCCCTTTTTTAGTTGAAAACGGTGTTGTGTAAACAGCCCCTTAGATTTTTCTGGCAGCATTATATTGATTATGAACACAAACACTTATACATTTGTGTTATACATGAGGGTTATTTAGCAGGCTGTGCTTTTGTTACGTTCTTTTATCTTGGCTCTTTTGCTTGTCTTTGTACAGCTGAGAACAATGTGTTCACCCTCCTCTATCCGTTTCACATTACCGCAGCATTGAGACATTTTCACAGGTTACTCACAAAGAGCTCAATCTGAGGGCGTTTTCCCCTCCACTGTCCACATGTGTTTTTCCCTCTTTTTTCAGGGGTGTGTTAACAGTTTCTGATCATCACAACCTCAGGGAATACTTGGCTAACCCATCTCACACAGACAAGCTCTATACACACAAGTTGCAGCCCCTGTAATAAACACCCTGTGTTTATGGTCTGAACCACTCCAAGCTTTAATATTCATTAACCCACTAGTGTCAGACATCCGTACTCTCCTCTTTCGCAAAAGAACAAGTACAGTGATGCAGTCAAGATAATTACCACGGCCTCAACTTTTACCTAACAACAGCCATTACTGTGGTTAGTAATTGCATGATAACCCAAATCACAGAAAATACCTTCAAACATGGAAAGAACTACTCATAAGTTTACTTTAAATAAATCGAAAGAAAATGCATTCCATTTGCCCCAAAATGTATTTGAACACTCAAAAACAACTGAATATCATTGCATTAGATAACTTCATACCAAACTTAGTGGCATTTCTTAAAAGGAAATATAAGCACACTAATGCAATGACACTCATCCATATTTAACTGTGGCTTAAGTGTCCAACACTTTCTGAAGCCGCTATATTCATATACAAATGGCATGTGCTGTAGACAAAATCTTTAGACGCTGTTTGAAAAGGAGGGTGAAAAAACATGAAAGAAACATCAAACATCCCTACACATGTCATAAAGCAGGCATTAGTCTCTGGAAATGTGCCTGGAGCTTAAGAGGAGGAACATTTAGCTCTATTTACACTTTGTGTTTTCATTAGCCACAATACGAATGTGTGTGTGTGTGTGTGTGTGTGTGTGTGTGTGCGCGAGTGCCTGAGAACAGAGTGAAAAGCGTGTGCAAGTCTCCAAGCCTCTGTCAATGATGGACTCAAATTAGACTGCATAATCCAGGCTGAATGAAAAGGCCATGCAAACATTTCCCCACTGTGCACTTCATAATGACCCTTGCAAGAAAAAAGAAGAATAAAAAAAAAAAGGAATTTGGGAGCTATAGAGGCCAACAGAATGTTACTCAAACTCATCTGCACCCTTTATATAATCAGCCAATTTCAGGCGGCTCCAAACACAGTCCTAAGTGGACCACAATACTGAAAGGACAAGCTGGCACAGATGAAATCTCAGGAAAATACAGCACCATAAAAGGTGGACTAAGGGAAACTATGACCAAACCCTGTGTCTGAGACAGACCAACCGTGCTACAGAGGGCTTACCAAGCCATACAGAGAACTAATCCATCACTAAGAGTTTGCAAGACTTCTGAAAACATCACATCCCCGGGACATACACTACCAAGCACAACACTCTTAAATATGATATATTTGAATGGCATTTCTCCCTAAGGTCAGTTTGGTAACAAGCCTTTTTTTGAAAGTTAATTTAGGTTATTTTAACCTTCTATAGAATGGATAAACAATTATATAAATACACAAGGAGATGAAGCATTCCCTTCAAAATATGATTAGAATGCCAGAATTATTAAGACTTTCATAGAGTCAAGTAAACAAGGGAATATTTGCAGCAGAGAAATACACACAGTGCACAAACATCCTACAGGCACTGGACCAAAACAAAGGTAGGCTAAGGAAAAGAAGAACAACACAACTCCAGGAGAACCTGCTGGGGGGGAAAATATGTTCTTCATATTTCTAAGAAACATCTTTCTGCTCTTTTCTTAAGAGACAAAAACAAAGTCGAGAGCAATAAATTCAGCTGGACTACAACCTGAGGTAAGAACATGCCAAACAGTACACAAATAAATACATGATTTTGCACACACACGACCCCTCAAGCTGAAGGCCTTGAAATTCTCACCCAAGTTCTATTCAGAGTGACATATCAGCACACCAGCATGAATAAAACGTCTCATAAAATGAAAAACTATGCAAAAAACACCTTGACTTGCTTTGCTCACAAGTTATAAACTTCAACAGTTAGAAACAATAAGAAAGTAAAAAAAAAAAAAATCTACTTCCAGTCAACAATCTTTGCTGTTTATATACATTTGCAAGTACATACGTCATAACTCTCCATAAACAAACAATTCAAAGACATTTAATTACCCAAAATAGAGAATAGAACACATCACTCACCACTCTTGGTTTGGCCTTCAGAGGGACAGTGGAAAGTTCCTCACTGGACTTCCTCTCCAGTTTTGGCTCAGTGGTGGGAACTGAAGGTGTGGAAGTAGTGGCTTCCAGAATAACCCCACCAGTGGCTGCTGGGGTCTCCGCAGGGGACTCTGGAGAGTTCATGGCCAAGATGTATTGCTCAGTGACGTCCTCTAATGATGGAGTGTCCTCCCCCGGGACTATTTTGTTAGGCAGTGAAGACTCATGGCTAGACCTCTGGAGATCCTGGGATATATGGGCATGTGAAGGAATGATAGGCACAAATGTGGCAGGTTCACTGGCATGACGCACATGTTTGGGTCTGACCTTTGAGGTTGGAAGCTGGGGTAGGATGGATGCGGAGGACTGCTCTTCGCCTTGTTCATCCAGCTGATCCCCGTCATCACAAGACACCTGATGGGTAAAGCGGTTTGTGCGTTTTTTGGGGCTTCTGCGAGTGATGCGAGGAGACAAAACCTGAGCTAGCTTAGGGTCAAAAGAAAAGGAGGGCTCTCCTGCTGCTTTTGTTTCTCCATTATGACCAAGATGGGAGGGCAATACATGCTCAGACTGAGAACGAGACCTTCTGGTTGGACAATAAAGTTGTCGTTGTTCACTATTCAGTGCCCATAGCTCATCTCTTTGCTCAGATAAGATGGGCTCACTGCTAGAAGGTGGTATGGATTGTTCTAGTTCACTAATTGGCTCACTGGGAAGCTTTTGAAATTCTAGGACTGTATCCGCCAATTCTCCACGCCTACTAGGGTCACTAAAGCTCTTTTTCTTCACAGCCTTGCCATTTACTTTCTCATCGATAAGATTATCCATTGCGCCAGGTTCACAAACAATGCTCTGAATCACAGTACTGTAATCTCTCAGGCTGTCGCTACACACGGAAAGGTCACTGGCTGCACTGCCTGTATATTCAGAAAGGTCTGCTGCAGAGGACTCCACACCACCCACCTTGGAGTTTAGAGAGAGTGAACCGAGCAGGTTGCTGTCCATGGAGAAGCTCTTTCCGCCATCCTCTGCAACTGAACAACGTCTTTGAGGCATGGGATCACTCAAGGAGCGGTATGCAGACTCACCGTTCGACTCTCCGTTACTGCCATTGCTGGAGTCTGAACCATTGTTCCCAGCTGAGGAAAATTTCCTTCGCCTGCGAATAGCACTAGGAGTAGACGGAGCCTCTAAGGCCCCTTGGTTTACATTTTTACTGCTGCTAATGTCTCCTCCTATGGCTACTCCCTCATACTCTGTCCTAACAGATGGAACCTGAGATGAAAGAGATTCCTCTGGTGTTGTATCAGGCAACTGCTCTTCATACAACCCTGACTGATTCCAAGCGGTGAGAGTCTGACCCAGCAAGTCTTTACTGCAGGACAGCCCCCCATATGAGCCAACCTCTGGCTCTGTAACAATTCCTTCGTCTGTCAGGCTAGATTCATGACCAGAGAGTTCATCCAATGACTTATCACAGAACATGTTTTCCTCTGAATTTCCCTTCTGTAAACATTTTTCACTTTTTCCATCAGCCTCCCCTTCCTTACATCCAGTAAATGCAGGGTTTTCAAGTCTCTTCACCTCCTGCTTTGCCTTATTTTCTTTTACAGTGTCTATTTTAGTGTCACTGCTTTTTGTCTTGAAACGGTCTTCCTCATAATCATCATCCTTACTTTCACCCATTTGACAAATGTCTCTTATTACCTGTCTGGCTTCCTGTACGTAGCGGTCTTGTAGAGGGGTCGGCATTGGTTCGTCGTAACCATAGGTACTTCTGCAGTCATCGCTCTCCACCTCTCTGTCAGCAGTCACCACCTGCTCGCCACTGCCTTCAGAATCTAGCCGTTGCTCGGAAGAACTCCTTAAACCTGGCCCGCTACCATAATATTGCTGTCCTACTGGCTTCTCAGAGTAAGTGAAAGACTTTGCCCTCCTCAAAGTAGCAGTGAGATCCTTCAGAGAAGGGCGTCCAGGGTGCGGCCGATTTGTCCTGGAGCCCATTCTGTACACAGATGTGCCTTGATCAGAGTTCAGATTGTCCTCATCATCTTGACCCTTTTTCCTCATTCTTAACTCTGACAGATCGGTCTTAAGGTAGCTAAGAAGCGATAGTGTTTCTGAGGCAATGTCAGGGTTGGACATAGAGATCCTGTTCCTGTCTTTTTCGTTGTTTAAGGAGTGGGAGAATACTCTGTTTTCTGAACTGCCCGTTTTAGAGTCTGCTGGGCTTAGGCTGGGCATAAGCTTAGGGCGAACTCGAACTGGGGCACGGGAAAAGTTATCTCCATGTCCAAAACTAGGCGAGCGGTACATAGTGGCATTGCCATGGTATGTTTTACTCAGAACCGCTGATGATGCCCTGCTAAAGCTGTGGATGTTAGCTGGCTGATCCTCTTCTTTTAAAGTCTCTGTGCTAGAGTACCTGCTACTATTTCTTGACCCCAATGGACTGGATATAAATGAGGGTATGGTGACTTTTGAAACCCGTGACACCTGAGGAACAGGGCTAGTTCCGACTGACCCCTCAAAATTTCTATATAGGTGCCTAAAACTGTCCTTAGTCATATGAGACCGCTGAGATGGATTGTCTCGTGCCCATGACATGCCTGCATAACAACCTCTAGAACGATAACCCTCAGTCCTGCGGCCCACCGTCTGAGAATCACAAGGCTCCATCATTACAGGCTGGTTGTCGCTGTCATCAGACTCCTCATTGTCCCTGCAGGAACTGTTTTTCTTCTTTTTCCTTAGCGAGCGACGTCTTACGTCTCTGTTGTGGTGAGCTAGCGCTGCAGGGCTGTCCTCCTCACTGCCTGAAGACCTTCCTCTCAACTTAGCCCTAATGCCATGCTTGTTTTGAGGAAAGGTACCGACTGTCCATCCACTCAACTCCTCAACCTCTTCTCCAGAGCTCAGTCTTCCCTGAGTACCGGCTAGTTCTACGGAGGGCCCTGTCTGTGGTTGGGAGGAGTTATGTGTGGAATGCAAGCTATCCGGTGGCTGTGGCTGCTCTGCCCTCTGTCTCTGCTCCTGCAGCTGCCAACGGTGAGACCTGAGGGGCAAAGCACCCGTTCCTCTGTGTGGTGGGGGAGCAGTTGTAGAATCACAATTCAAAAACTCACAGGAATTGCTTTCAGCACTTAAAGTATGGAAGTCTGGGTTTGAATAGTCCACATACAATGCACTGTTGTCATGATGAGAGAAGTTTGTATCTTGCCAGGCTCCCCTTGGCTGGTGGGGGAACTGTTTGTCACTTTTGTCTGGAGTTGAAATGCCCTCTTTAGCATCAAAATGTTGAAGGTGTTGACAGGCAGATTTCAAGTCATCAGCATCTGAAGTTGACCTATGTTGTTTTCTGCGTCCATCCCCAAATAGTTCTCTAATCTTAGTAACGCTTGGCCAGTTTGCATCAACATGAATAGTCTCTCCATAGGAAGGGTGATAGCCACGACGAGATTTGCATGTTGGGCTCCCTAAGACAAAAACATTGTGTTTTTAACTTACAGTATGATAGTTTAAATGCATTTAAATGTATTCATCAAGCAGACACTTTTAAGCAAAGCGACATTCAAATGCAGAACATCACAAGCAATCTGTCGTAACAGTCAACAATATACAGTACACAACGCCAAGATTTAAAGTACAAGCCAGATCAGTATTTAAGTATAAACATACGTGTCATAGTAAGTGTCTTTGTTTATGGTTGACGATTAGTTAAGCCCTAATAGGCAAAATGAGAACCAATGGTTTCAAAACAATGCATCTTACCTGTATTTGTGCCACCCAAAGTCTTCCGGAGCCTGTGTTTATCTGCTCTGTCCGAATCCGATCCTGACACAGACTCTTGAGCCGAGCAATATCTGTTACTGTCTCTGAGTTTCTCTTTCGCAGACTCCGAAAACTCCTTGGATAAGCAGCCACTCTCGTTCAAAGACGAATCTTCGGTACTTATTGTGTTTTTAACGCTTCCAGTGTTTACTAAGGAGCTCTGTGTCCCGGCTGTGCTCAAAATGAACTTCTCAGAGAGCTCACGAACCGATATTCCATGAGACGCTTTCTTGAGGTCTGCGGTTGAGAGGCTGGCCGCTGAGATTTTGGAAACTTTTCTGGATACAGAAACAGCGTGCGTCGCTTGTGATGGCTGCGCGCTGTGATCTACGGCGTCTGGGGGAAGGGCACCGCACCTATCCAAATCCTCTCCAAATGATCTGCGCTTCTTTGCGCTCCAGCTCTCCAACTTTTTGAAAGAGACGCTTCTATATACAGACGCTTTTCTCTCAATCTCCCTTTCAGCCATTGCGATGCCTGTCCTCCCACTTGTCTTTCTTGCTTTTCTCTCAGTTCATTGATAAATAGTCCGCACTTTTTTTCCCCTTCTTTATCCGTGGTTGCCTTTACCCCCCCTGAAAACAACTTACAATGCCCCCATTTAACCACAAAAGTTGCTTGGCAGTGTTTTCCGGAGAGGAGGACAAAAAAAACTTAAGAAACAACAGATGAGATTGTTTACGAAAACAGAGTTATATCCCCAGACCTTTGCGCATGTTTGCCTCCCTTAGTGTCCATACATGCATTTATAAAGAGCTCAAAGTTTGAGCAAAAAACTCCCAAGTGTTTCACCCCAACAAACACTAGAGAAACGTTTGAATAATGTACTTTTTCCAAAGTAAATCCCATTTCCTTGGCCGACTGTCTTTCTTCAAACGCATCCTTTACTTCCAGCTTGAATAAGTGCGCTCAGCCTTTTTTTAGGCACAATTAAGGGTTTCCGTGACTTGTGGCTTTTTACATGCAGATAGTTCCTTGGATTGAGGGCGGGACTAAAACATGGGGTCGGGGTTAGAGAGAGAGACCCCTGGGGAATATGAGGGGGGATCCAGCTTTTCCTCTTTCTGATGTGAGAAAGAAGATAATGCTGACATTATGCGTCAGTCTGTAAACGCACAATGGGAAACCGTTGAACAAATTATCATCTTCAGTTCCTTTGCTGAGCTTTGGGGAGGCTCAGACAGATAAATCTAGTTATTGCCTCTTAAACAAAAAGCAATGTTTGTCTACAGAATGTCCATGAACTAGCTTTAGAGTAAAAACTTTTGCAGTCCTTTGTTTCGAAGGGTTCTTTTCTTTCTCTCTTCTTTTTCGTCTACCTTGCTTTTTATTTGCACGACTAGAGTGCACTCTAGTGGTCATATTCTTGTTTACTCGTATACAATTGCCTGTATGAATGTCAATGCTTAAAGGGATAGTTCACCCGAAAAAATGAAAATTCTGTCATAATTTAGTCACCCTCAAGTTGTTGCAAACCTGTATGAATTTCTTTCTTTTGCAGAACACAAAAAAAGATATTTTGAAGAATATGGGTAACGAAACAACTGATGGGCCCCATTGACTTCCACAGTATGGGGAAAAAATACTATGGAAGTCTATGGGACCCATCAACTGTTTGGTTACTGACATTCTTCAGAATATCTTCTTTTGTGTTCTGCAGAAGAAAGAAATTCATACAGGTTTGCAACAACCTAAGGGTGAGTAAATTATGACAGAATTTTCATTTTTAAGTGAACTATCCCTTTAAGAGAATAAAATATCAAACCAAGTGTCTTTAAAAAAACAAACTTTTTAAGAAAAACACATTTTCACAGATATAAAAAAAAAAAGATAATTAAAACAACAGATTCAACAATAGAGTGTTGAAAATGAAGACAGCCAATGTCACTTGTGTGTGTGTGCGTCCACTGAAAATTGCATGAAATATAAAAGTTGGAATAAAAGCTCAAACATAATTTTTTATTAAGATGCCCGGTTTGTTTTTTTCTTATGTAATGCAATCACATTTATACATATTACAGTGCAACATAGTTACAGTTTACACATATTACAGTGAAACTTAAGTACTTTTTGGGTAGGTCTTTCTTGAATCTGAATGTTGCGTAATATGACAGGAAGTTTATTGATTTGTCTTTACTGGACAAACAACATATCAGGTTAAAAACACAATGGGCAATTAATTAAATTTGACAAATCCAAATTACACATAACAACAACAAAAACATTCATTAAAAACTTCATAAATGATCATAAATTACATTTAGGACATAGATTTGAATATTTTCATTTAATATTATACTTATTTCGTACATCTAGAGATTCTACAAATTATTTACACAAAGTGTTTGATATGAATAAATCAATGTCAAAAGCAAACATTAATTGTCAGATAATGTTAATTGTCATTTTATATTTGCACAACATTGACAATACAAGTGTTCAATAACTGCTTACTTGAAAAATATTTTGTATGCATGTACTACAATATAGACACAGATGGAATGACTTTAAGTATATTGAATAACAGTGACGTATGTTTTCATCATTACTATATGGGCAAAGTGATAAATTTTGCCCCAAAGTTGCATGTTCATAAAATTACTTTAAATTCTTTCTCGCTGTAAATGTTCAAATAAGGCTTGACCTTTTATAAGCAGAAAGCAAAGGACCAGTTTAATGTGCAAACATCACATCTGCTTTAACAACAAAATCTTGCCTTGGTAAAATATACCACCTACTGGCCATTCACAATGTCTGAGACAGAAGTGCTTGTTGCTTCAAAGTAAGTTGAAGTTGCTCATTAGTTAACCGTGTAGCCTATATGTTTAAAATAGCATACTATACTACTATTTCTGCACTATTAGTATACTGTATGCAAATTGTTTGTATGCATTTAACACCCAAAAATGCAAAATAACCATTTTTTTGATAACTGAATGCCACTTGATGAATCAAATATTCAACATGGAAAGGTCATGTGTAGGATACTTCTGTTTGAAATATTTATCACTGCATAATGCATATAGTTTCACAAACAAATTAAATAAAAACACAGGATGTAGTATACAGTGATTGCAGCATAGTATGCATTATGTTAGTATTCCACTTTAAACAAATTTATTTTATTTTGCTTCATGTTCATGCACATTGATGGAAAAGTTTCTTCTTTGCCCTTCAGATATATCAGATATATAGATTTTATACAAGACAAAATTCATAAAAAATTCACAAACATAATACTGGCCAAACACATTCAAATATACCGTGTTGATGCTCTCTAGCTTTTTATCTTGATGGTATTGATAAGGTTTTGTAGATTTTGGTCACGTTGAAGCTTCAATTTAAAGACTTCAACTCATTTGAGGTCTACAGCTGCGATTAAACTGCATGCAAACACAACATACAATGACAGTAAAGTAGCACAGCACTGTACATGTGTTGTTGTTAACACTAGATCCTTCTCTAATAGGACAAGACGTCACTTCATAAGGATGTTGATCTGTACAACGTGTTATTAAACCATCAAACATCTGATAATGATCGTCCTTCAGATAATGTGCAGCAGATGTAGTATGTTAAACAGATGGTGTTTTTCTTTCCATTCCAAATGCTTCTATTCGTGTCTATTTCTCATCCATAATTCCACACATCACTGTTTCAAAGGGGGTGTCACGCACCTATGTATATACAGTACCATTCAGAAGTTTAGGGCCACTGAGAATTTTAAGTATTTTTGAAAGAAGTCTGTTATACTCATCAAGGCTGCATTTATTTGATCAAAAATACAGTAAAAACAGTAATATTGCGAAATACTGTTACAATTTAAAATGACTTATTTTCTATTTGAATATATTTTAAAATGTAATTTATTCCTGTGATGGTAAAACTGAATTTTCAGCATCATTACTCCAGTCTTCAGTCACATGATCCTTCAGAAATCATTCTAATATGCTGATTTGCTGCTCAAGAAACATTATGATTATTGTCAGTGCTGAAAACAGTTGTGATTCTTGATATTTTTTGTGGAAACATTATTTTCAGGATGCATCCTTGCTGAATTAAAGTATTAATTTGTTTAAAAAAAAAATTACCCCAAACTTTTGAACGGTACCACACACACACACACACTTAATTCTTAATAAGAATAATAAATGGGTGATTTCTTGCATTTTTAAACAAATGCTTTTTTTCTTTCTCCACTAATGCAACTTCATTATTAACAATTATTTTGTTAAGTTGCACTCAAAATCCTCTTTGCTTAAAAACATTTCTGATTTCTCAGCTCTATAATCCTTATATCAGCAATTACATCTTTTCTTATATCTTATTGTCCTCATAAAATGTTCATAAAATGCACCTTTCACTTTTCACATGTAAGGAGAGATCAGCTGATCTTGACTGGATCAACCAAACTAGTCCTCTCATTCAGCTGCCATTCACAGGGTTCAAACCCCTCAGATACGAGCTCACAGCTCCACTAGTAACCTGCCAAGACTGGCACATGCTTTGGTGGGCTGTTCCCTAACTCAAAGCAAATGCAAATGTCCAATGGGTGATGTATGATGTTCCAATCATCATAAATGATTTTTCGCAACACTGAATCAATCAAAAGTGTCACTTCCTTCAACAATCATGCAACACTTTCACAGTAGAGGTTCTAAACGCTTTGTATGTTTTGTATATAAATATCGACATTTTTTTGTTTTGTTTCGACACCACAAAACCTGCTTAGTCTATCTTAACGCAAGACACCACAGGTAAATAATTGTTTAACTAATAGATATCACCATACTCCTCCAGGTAATTAATCACAGTACATAAAGACATGAAATTTTGTATTTCAAGTTTTCTGAAATGTTGTTTAAATATGCAAATGATGCCTTATCTTTTTAAAAATGCACTCTTTTGTGTACATTTCCAAAACTGAAATCTGAACAATGGATAAAGCCAGATTTAAAATTCTTGATTCATTTGGTTGACAAAGGATATTTTGGATATCTCCTCTCCATAAATCAGAAAATACTGCCAACAGTTAGAAAAAAGAAATGTTATTAAGAATAAAATGTTATATAAATCAGGCAAATGATATGAACAAACTAGTCTGTAAAATTAGAATATAGATAGGAACAAAACTGTAAAGCTGCTGAAGTGGAGATTTCTGATTCAGTTCAGGAGAAAAAACTAAAAAAAAGATATGTATTTGTAAATACATATTTTAAAGAAATGTATTTGTAAATCTACTAATGTAAATAGTATTAAAATAAACATTTAAATGTGTATTTTGGATGTTCTTTTGACTAGTCTGAAAGAAGAAAAGTTATGGAAGCAAAATAGCCTAAAATCTCAAAATGGTCCAATGTATGAAAAACAATGTATTTGGCTGTAATGTCTTGCATTAAAGGGTTAGTTCACCCAAAAAAAATTAAATTTCTGTCATTAATTACTCACCCTCATGTCATTCCAAACCCGTAAGACATTTGTTTATCTTCAGAACACAAATGAAGATCTTTTTAATGAAATCTGAAAGCTTTCTGTCCCTCCATTGACAGCCTACGCAACTACTGTGCTACTTTCAAGCCCCAGAAAGGTAGTAAAGACATCATTAAAGTAATCTACGTGACACCAATGGTTTAACCTCAATTTGAAGCAAAGCGAGTGGTTTTTTTGCAGGGGAAAAAAAAACGTAATTTACCACTTTATTTACAAAGTATTAATCTTCGACGCACATTAACGCAAAACACCCATGTGTAGAGGTTAATATTTTGTAAATAAAGTCATAAATTATGTTTTTTTGCACAAACAAAGCTCTTGTGTCACTTCATAAAATTGAGCTGAACCATTGGTGTCACATGGATTACTTTTATGATGTCTTTAATACCTTTCTGGGGATTGAAATTGGTAGTTGCGTAGGCTGTCAATGGAGGGAAAGAAAGCTCTAAGATTTCACTAAAAAGATCTTAATTTGTGTTACAAAGATGAACAAAAGTCTTACGGGTGTGGAACGACATGAGGGTGAGTAATTAATGAACGAATTTTCATTTTTGGGTGAACTAACCTTTTAATATACAGTAATTTTAGACAAAACCAGGTGTTTTCTAGTCAGATTTTGACACTCTTGTCTTTCAGCGAGGTGATTTTGAGCAGCAGGCTTCTGGTGCTGCGCCTGTACTGCGGCTGGGTGAAGTAGAACAGAATGGGGTCCAGAACACTGTTCATGCTGGCAAAGGGTCTTGTGCTTTTGTACACCACAGACAGCAGGTTCCTCAGCTCGCAGGGGGCCGTAGGAAGGGTCCTCACCAGCAGGTAAAGCGTCTTTGTCACGTGGAACGGCAAAAAGCTGATGGCGAACACCAGCGTTACAATGATGATCATCCTGATGGCTTTATTCTTCTTCTCCACAGCCGAGGCTTCTCGGGCTTCGCCGACCTGCCAGAGAACCCGCGTCATTTTGCAGTACAGCACCACAATCACCAGAAAGGGCACGATGAAGCCCAGGCAGGTCAAGATGATGCCATACGGGAAGTATTCAGGTGCACGAGGGGGAATGCTTAGGTCGTAGCACACCGTGCGGTTGCGCTGGATGCCGGTGGCGGCAAACTCAAACGTGGGGGCGCAGAGCAGGACGACAGTAACCCAAACACCAGCACAGACCAACCAGGCCAGCCTGCGTCCGCCCTGTTTAGGCCACAGCGTCAACGGATGGCATATGCCCAGGTAACGCTGAAAGCTGATGCAGGTAAGGAAGAAGATGCTTCCGTGCAGGTTGCTGTAGAACTGAAAGCGAACCAAACGGCAGGTGAAGTCGCCGAACGGCCAGTAGTCTTTGCTGGCGTAGTTGTATATGAGAAGCGGAAGGGAGCAGACGTATAGAAAATCCGCCACAGCTAGATTCAGCATGTAGATCTTAGTCCGCGTCAGTGCGCGCCGTGAGCCCCAGATCCGCAGGATGATGATGAAATTGAGCGGCAGTCCAAAGATGAAGACTAGGCTGTAGACGGACGGGAGAAGGTAGCGCTTGAAGTCCTCCTTGTAGGTGCAGGAAGGCAAAAGGGAGCTGGAATGGTTATGAGATGCCATCTTAATGGATATTCTCACATTCTGAAAAACAGAAATGTTTAGACATCAGTCATGTTGCACATAAACAGATGCATGGATAATTATTAAATAATAGATTTTTACTTTCTCTGAAGAAAATGTGAGTGGTGCTATATAGTTAAAAAAAACTATATAGACATTTTTAAAAAATGACAAAAAGTTAGCAATTTCAGTGAATATGACCTCAGACAACATAATACTTTGGAGTATAATTTTCATTAATATAAATATTGGATGAAATATTACATGAAAAACCTTAAACAAAATTAGAAATGTTGCAACTGAAATAAATTAAGTTTAATTTGAAGTATAAAATCACTGAAACTAAAATATATATACATTAAAGCTATATGTAAATATTTAAAAAATAATAATAATAAATGACAATCACATAAAAAACAAACTAAAATTATAAAAATAACAAAAAAATAATAAAAAATAAAAACTAATTCAAAATATGAATAAATCATAATAGTATATAAATAGTACTATATAGCTGCAGTGTTCAACTTGTTAAGTTGATTGTTTCACACAATCAACTTTTTTTTTTTTCATTAAGATAACATAAAGGAAAAATAATAATAAATAATTAATCATTTCAACTTGAATCAATATTTCATGTCCAGGTGTGTGATAAGCGGGATAATGTACATTCAGCCAATCATAGTCTTAAAATGAACTTTATTATATTATATTATATTATATTATATTATATTATATTATATTATATTATTAATGTCAAGTGTATGTTCCATTTTGGGGTTTTTTTCTAGTTCCTGTACCTGTTGACTTTGTTCCCTATATTCCTGCAATTCATTAGTTGATAGATTAGTCCCCATTATATTATATTATATTATATTATATTATATTATATTATATTGTTAGGTTATCTGTGTTTGTTTTTGTTATGGGTGGGTTTTGTCTGTTTCATTTAATTTTGGTTTTCTTGGAGTTTCCTTGCTTTGATTTGTTCCTTGTTTGATTATCAGTCACACCTGTTGCTCGTTCCCTTTATTGGTTTGAGTGTATTTAAGCTCTGTGTTTTGTTCAGTTCTTTGTCTGTTCTCATCTGTGTTAGATGGTTGTTCTGTTCTGAATTTATTCATGAGAAATCCTGAGTTAGTGATGGGAGAAACAAAGCTTTTCAAAGCTTTGAATCAATTGAACCAACTGCTTCGCAAAATGATTCATTGTTTCGAAGTGTTCGAAACACCACACGCTGGTGACCCCTGCTGGTCAAAACAGTGTAAATGCAACAAAAACACATGACAAACATGCATAAAAACAGCTTTTACGAATCCATTGCAAATGTTTTATTGAAAGTATAATCTATCAAACGCAACTAACTAATCATAAATATTAAGTGTCTGTATAATATGTATTCTTTTATCAATTTTCAGGGCTTGTTTTATTTATTCTATGGATGGGCCAGCTAAACAGAGACTATTAACTACTATTATTCCTTTTAATTATACAAATTAAGACATTAAGACGTCTACAAATGTGTACAACTCATCAGAGATCAGGTAATAGACACTTAATACTCAGGTAATAGACAGACACTTGTTCAATGATTTGCCAATGGGGGGCGATCTCAGTGAATCTGCATGATTCATGGGTTCACAGAGATCGCCACCAGTGGTGAACCACTGAAATTTTAAAACATTTCGAAACAGTAATGACGTAACGAAGCCTTGTTTACTGAAATCACGTGACTTTGGCAGTTTGAAACACACTCCGAACCAATGATTCGAAACAAAAGATTCGTAAAGTTTTCGAAGCTTCATGAACCAGTGTTTCGAAATCGTCCATCAATGTTATTAACTTTGATTTTTGTTGTTACTGCTGTGCTCAAAAATCCATTTCTTTATTTCACCTGCTGCAACCCTCAATTCGTGATCCCTCAATTATTATATTATATTATATACACATTACATTTTAATGTATGGTTCATTAAGAATGGTGGACAAACACTTCATTCCCACAATGCTGCAATTTACCCCAAATTGTTTAAAATGGAGCCAAACATCAAAATCAATAAATTCATATTTTGATCCATCTCATTCATTACCTGTCCACTATCCTTTCAATAAAGGCTCAAAACAAAGCACTCTGAATTATGCTAATCCAGAAGAAAATATTATTGCTCAGTGGATGCTTTATCACAGCGCTGGAGATTGAGTTATCATTGAGTATCAACTTTAATTGAATCAGTATCTGAATAGGAGACATATCTAAACATGATCCAGAAGCGCAGGCGTTTTCTCTGGTCCAAGGTCATTTAAAATGGACTGTGGCAAAGTGGAAAACTGTTCTGTGGTCAGACGAATCAAAATTTGAAGTTCTTTTTGGAAAACTGGGACGCCATGTCATCCGGACTAAAGAGGACAAGGACAACCCAAGATGTTATCATCTCTGATGGTATGGGGTTGCATGAGTGTGTGTGGCATGGGCAGCTTACACATCTGGAAAGGCACCATCAATGCTGAAAGGTATATCCAAGTTCTAGAACAACATATGCTCCCATCCAGACGTCGTCTCTTTCAGGGAAGACCTTGCATTTTCCAACATGACAATGCCAGACCACATACTGCATCAATTACAACATCATGGCTGCGTAGAAGAAGGATCCGGGTACTAAAATGGCCAGCCTGCAGTCCAGATCTTTCACCCATAGAAAACATTTGGCGCATCATAAAGAGGAAGATGCGACAAAGAAGACCTAAGACAGTTGAGCAACTAGAAGCCTGTATTAGACAAGAATGGGACAACATTCCTATTCCTAAACTTGAGCAACTCGTCTCCTCAGTCCCCAGACGTTTGCAGACTGTTATAAAAAGAAGATGGGATGCCACACAGTGGTAAACATGGCCTTGTCCCAACTTTTTTAAGATGTGTTGATGCCATGAAATTTAAAATCAACTTATTTTTCCCTTAAAATTATACATTTTCTCATTTTAAACATTTGATATGTCATCTATGTTGTATTCTGAATAAAATATTGAAATTTGAAACTTTCACATCATTGCGTTCCTTTTTTATTCACAATTTGTACAGTGTCCCAACTTTTTTGGAATCGGGTTTGTATTAATAAGTTTAATACATAATAATTAAATAATAAACATTTGTTTAATTGCTTATTGTTCACCTTTTGATTATTACTGTTGCCTGTAGTAATTATGTGTCTGATTTTCAATTTCCAACCTATTTTGGGTTCATTTTAAGCCAGCCATATAGTAATTTTTAAACAATAGTTGAGTTAAACAAAACTGCCAACCATTTATCCCAACCATTGGTTCAAAACAACCCAGTCCATATTTAACCCAACTTGGGTTGTTTTTAACCCAGCATTTTTTAGAATGTATAAACGTTTGGGTTTAAAATTCTGGGGCTGTATGCAAAAAACTTTAGTAAAATTTTAGTCTTAAGTGTGTCAAAATTCTAAGAATGATATTTTCTCTTATTTCTACACTTAAGAATAAGTGTGATTCATAAAAGTACATAAGTGTTAGGATTATGTCTCAACTTGAGACATAAATGATTTAAGAGTGCTGGAGACGTATGCTAACCTAGTTAGGAATAGCATGATGACACAAGTCAGATGGTACATACTTGGCCGTCACTTAATCATGGGTTGACAACAACTTATTAATAAAAATCAATGATGAAGATAACAATTAATTTCATTCATATTACTTGGATATGTGTCAATAGTCAGGCAATTAGCAGGCAATAGCAGACCTCGGAATATTGCTACTAACCAATCAGATTCAAGCATTTCAGAAAGCCGTGTAATAAGTAAGCAATAAGGTACAAGAGGCTGTGCTGTATCATGAATAAATCATGGCTGAAGGGCGTTGTTAGGCCTGCAACCCCTTCAGCCGTGACTTTGTATTTGTATTATGTGGCAACCTGAAACGGTTATCACACAATACAAATATTAAAGCCAAGAATATGTAACAATGCAACTTTCATGTAAACTCTTACTAAAAGCCTTCCTTCTGCCGGAAAAAATAGTCCCTGACCGTGAACAGCAACAGAAGTTACATTATTACGCCATTAGATGGCGGCAAAGACTGTCTTTATGAGTGTGTCAGTCAGTAGCGAAGACTTTTACATTGAAAAGACTGAATTGTTGTAAACACGGAACAAGACGCAACTGACAAATGCTTTGACTAGTGCTGTCAGTCACGGAAAACCCCTTAACTGTTAAAAGGACAGGATAATACATCAGACATTTAAACAGATTTTTTATTATGAACATAGGACTGACCTGAAGGAAAATGCTAAATCTGAATGCAGGTAATACACTCATTCAATCAATCTCTTTCTCACAATGCTCTTCTACATAATACAGTAAGCTTGAATGAACAATATCAATTGAGAACATACAGTTTACTTTGCCAAGAGTGGTTGCTAAGGGTGCTATGTAGTGATGCACAAAACTGTTGGGTGAAACGGTCATAGCCATGTTTTATCGTGAATAAAACACAGCTATTGACCAATCAGAATCAAGGACAGGAACTAACCCTTTTATAAAGTTCTTTAGAAAAAGACATTTCAAATATTATAGAGAAGCATCTGCAAAGAGCTGAACCAAGTACTTTGTAGCACTTGGACAACATTTGGCAAGAATATTAATAAATACAGGGAATTAAAATTGGCCTTTCTCATTTCATTCATTAAATAATTATTCAACATTAAAGTAACCTGTTACAAAAATACCATTTTATGTGTTGTAATAAATCATGAACAAATGAATGGTGTCATATGATGCTATTACGTCATTCCCTTTCAGACACACACTATTGGTTGATTCAGTGGTTGAGGGCGGCCATTTTGTCTATACATCATAGTTCTTATACTGCGTTCCAGATGAGGCTGGATGTGGGAATATCCTAAATTATATGTCCCACTTCAGACCTCAGTGAATTCCAGGCAATCAGACGTCACGTTCACATGATGACCACATGATGTCGACACAACAAGAACATATTGTGTTTTTGTGTCAATTACGGCAAAAACAGAATAAAAACAACATAAAATCGCAAAAACGAAGTATTATTACATAAACTTAATGTCTAATGTTAAAGTTTGTTTTTATGTTTATGCTCATTGGAAGCAGGACTTGCCAACATCTTGGAAGTCTTTCTGTGGTTGGGGTTGATCGATATACCCTGAGTTCACAGGTCGAATGTCCGACTTTGACATTCCAGACGTTATTTCGAAGACTGAGGTGGGAAAAATCCAAATTCTGAGCTGTCTGGAATGCAGCATTATTCCACAAGACTTAAAATGATTTCATTTTACATTTTACTATTAGATAGTAGAATCCTGCTGATCATGTGAGACATGTCTGCTAAAGACAGGAAAAGAAAGAGTTTACATTCCTCTTTTACTCCTTTCAGTTCCCATTTTGAATGAGTTGATTCATATTCAAATGAAGTGCCTATCAAAGAAAGCAAAGAATTTACTAGAACGGTGATTAAAGGTGGCGACAAAGACTCCTCAAAGTCTCCATTCACAATGTGTTCTACTTGTAAAACCATATCTATTAAACAAATGCTGAAAAGCCATTCACAGAAGCTTCTGAAACTACTGAAATCTGTGATGCAATTTTTTAAAACTTTGATTTAATTTGATCCTATCAAAGTTCTCTCATCAGATTGTAATCTAAATCAAAACAAAAATATAAAAAGTGAACAGAGATTATGAATATCATAATGTTACACTTCAATCGATTACACATTGAATTACATGCTACATTGATTTAATATTAAAGGAATTGTTAAATTAATTATTATCAATATTTCCTGAGAAAAGTCCCCAAATTAAGTCAGATAAAAGCTAGGATAAAATAATAGGTCTATGTAGTGTGTAAACATGCAAAACAGAAACTTTCACAAAATCTTGCTGCCTTCACTGACATTCAAGTAAACGTTCAAGTAAAAGCTTTCATTTCCGGCTATACCAAAAATACACATTACTGCAGGAAATGGTATCAGTAAATGTGGGTTTATTGCATAATACCTCGTTTTTACAAGCTAATCTACACTATGATTAGTGAAAGCTTTGCTGCAGTGGACAAGACTTTCTTTACTTTGTTAGTTCTTGTCTTTCATTTCTGAGTCTGACGTAATTATGAAGAAGTGTTGTGCAACCAACATGAGACATTCTGTTTCACAAGAGCATCTCTTTGTCTAAGTCTGTGTCTGTGTGTGTCTGCACAGTATAAAACCTGCAAGGTATTTAGCAGAATGCTTTAATCCAGAGATCTTGCAATAGTGTGACTGCATAGACAGTCTTGAGTAACTGTTGCTAAAGTGCCTGATTCCTCTGATTCCTAAATCATTAGTCTAGCCCACCCCAGGTCATCTCAATGATCTACATCTAGATTCACAAAACATTCCTAAGTATTAAATTCTTCTTAACTGCCAGTTTCCTCTTATTTTCCAAGTTGTGAAAAAAGATGAAAAATATTTTGTATTCCCAAAAACTTCTTATCTTTTTTCTTAAAATTGTTCTTAAAGGAACACTCCACTTTTTTTGAAAATAGGCTCATTTTCCAACTCCCCTAGTGTTAAACAGTTGAGTTTTACCTTTTTCGAATCCATTCAGCCGATCTCCGGGTCTGGCGGTACCACTTTTAGCATAGCTTAGCATAGTTCATTGAATCTGATTAGACCGTTAGCATCTTGTTAAAAAATGACCAAAGAGTTTCAATATTTTTCCTATTTAAAACTTGACTCTTCTGTAGTTACATCGTGTACTAAGACCGACAGAAAATGAAAAGTTGTGATTTTCTAAGCCGATATGACTAGGAACTATACTCTCATTCCGGCGTAATAATCAAGGAACTTTGCTGCCGTACCATGGGTGCAGCAGGCGCAATGATATCACGCAGCATCTCTCACAAATGTCTCCATGGTTGCCAGGCACGCTCCCTGTTCAAGCAGGGGGTCACAGGCACTGCGTGATATCATTGTGCCTGCTGCACCCATGGTACGGCAGCAAAGTTCCTTGATCATTACGCCGGAATGAGAGTATAATTCCTAGCCATATCGGCCTAGAAAATCACAACTTTTCATTTTCCGTCGGTCTTAGTACACGATGTAACTACAGAAGAGTCAAGTTTTAAATAGGAAAAATATCGAAACTCTTTGGTCATTTTTGAGCGAGATGCTAACGGTCTAATCAGATTCAATGAACTATGCTAAGCTATGCTAAAAGTGGTACCGCCAGACCCAGAGATCGGCTGAATGGATTCGAAAACGGTAAAACTCAATTGTTTAACTCTAGGGGAGTTGGAAAATGTGCCTATTTTCAAAAAAAGTGGAGTGTTCCTTTAAGATAAAATTTAAGAAGTATACATATTCCCGAAAAGAATGTTCTTAAAAATCATCATAAATAACTTCTTAAAGGGTTAGTTCACCCAACAATGAAAATTCTGTCATTTATTACTCACCCTCATGTCGTTCCAAACCCGTTAGACTTTTGTTCATCTTCGGAACACAAATTAAGATATTTTTGATGAAATCTGAGAGCTTTCTGTCCCTCCATTGACAGCTACACAACTACCACTTTGACACTTCAAAAAGTTCATAAAGCGATCGTAAAACAAATCCATAATTAAGTGGTTTAGTCCAAATGTTCTGAAGAGGAGTTATCGCTTTATGTGGTGAACAGATTTAGCTTTTCAAAAAGCATTTAAAATTTGGATATAATTTTACTTGCCAGTTTAATGTGTTTTGTCTTTCAGTCTTCAGTCATTTTTAGATTTATTAGATTTATTTACTATAGTTTATAGTAAATTCTTCTTTTGTGAATACTTTTATCTTTTGCGGTTTTAATGTCATATAAAAATAAAAAGCTTAGAAATATAAATCAATCGAAACATCACTGATATCATTAATTTTAGGCACTGACAGGGGCCCCGTCATAAAGTTTTGCTTAGGGCCCCCAGAAGTCTAGGACCGGAATGGACAAATCAGGTCCTCCCTCGAAATTGGGTCTCTGTTAGGAGCCCAAGTGATCTCATTGGCTCAAATTACTTTTACAGTTTTTTTTATTTGCTTTGGTACTATTTTCACAAGTAAGGTGTACATTTCCAAAACTCTTAGTACAAAAATCCAAACTGATCACACTTGTAACACAGCTAGTCATTCTTTGAAAACCTGATCTCCTGCTTTCATTCTAGTTGTACATATTTTCATTCTACATAATCATTGTTTCAGAACACAAGATTGTTGTGATATGTGATGAGAACATTTGGTTTAATTGCAAACAAGGTAGAAACTATGAAACTATATATACAGAATCTGTATCTATAGAAATCTATATATGTACCATTGATTAACCATTAAGATCAGTTGGATTAAATAATAGATAAATGTATTAAACTGAATGAGAAGAGATGCAAATGAAAAGTTTGATAGTTATAGCATTATGAAAGGCAGTTACTATGAATAAAACATTTATATAGATGAAACACTTATTTTGCGTAGTGAAACGGATACTTTGTGATTTAGTGTATTGTACGAACACAATTGAAAACATGCTGAAATGTTTGAAAAAAAGTACACTTTTGATGATCTGTTGTGATATTAGTACTAAGAGTTTTGAAAATGTACCAATTGCTTGTGAAAATTGCACCAAAGCAATTAAAAAACAATAGTTATTAATAGTTAGTTATAATAGTTATTCTCTTTCATGTCTGATTACAATTCCTACAAAATCATGTTATGATAAATGCTTTTTGAACTGTTATAATGATCATTAAAGGGTTAGTTCACCCAAAAATGAAAATAACGTCATTAATTACTCACCCTCATGTCGTTCCACACCCGTAAGGCCTTCATTCATCTTCAGAACACAAATTAAGATATTTTTGATTAAATCCGATGGCTCAGTGAGGCCTGCATTCACAGCAATAACATTTCCTCTCTCAAGATCCATAAAGGTACTAAAAACATATTTAAATCAGTTCATGCGAGTTCAGTAGTGCGAGTAAATATCT
Organism: Ctenopharyngodon idella; assembly: GCF_019924925.1. NCBI lineage: Eukaryota > Metazoa > Chordata > Actinopteri > Cypriniformes > Xenocyprididae > Ctenopharyngodon > Ctenopharyngodon idella. The sequence continues at coordinate 32,258,356 of NC_067237.1, read as the reverse complement.
TAATTTGCTTTCTGAAGATGAATGAAGGTCTTACGGGTGTGGAACGGCATAAGGGTGAGTAATAAATGACGTTATTTTCATTTTTGGGTGAACTAACCCTTTAATGTCTGTTTTATTTAGCTTATGTATTAGCATAGCATAGGCTACAGATACCTGATTAGCCTGATAGCCTAGTTTAAACATGCATTTGCATGACAATGACTGATTAACTCCCGTCAAGCCAGTTGAAAAGCCTATTATTTTCTTCTTAAGAAAAGAAAATTAAGATGTTCTTAAGAAAATATTTGAGATTTTCATTAATTGCACTTAGAAATATTCTTATGAACTTCTAAAGATTTTCATGAAGATTTTCTGCCCCAGGTCTTATTCATTTATCTCATAGACAGATGGAATGAAAGCAGCATGCTGGATTTGTCTAGACAGGTTTAGGAACACACGTCTGACCATGCAGAAAACCGGCCTCGGGTGGGATTAAACTAAAACACTGAGTTCTGGAAAAGAGGAATGTTTCAAATACAATCACATTGGTTTCTGTCACGTTTTTCAGTCAACACAATTTTAGTTTACGTTACATAATATTTATGTTTCACATTATTATATATTATATTTGTTATATATTATATTAATATTATGTAAGTTTTGTATCTTTTGTGTTGCTTTTATCCCAACATGTTCTCCAACCAATACGACCATATAGGTCGTTTGTCACTTCCCTGAAATACGACCCAGAGGAGCGTTTACTAAAGTTGCGCCCCTATCGACAACAGGACACTTTCATTTTAATGCATTGTTCCCTTTTATCTGCGTCATATTTCGGGTTTCGCGTAGCTCAATTGGCAGAGCATTGCAATATACAACAATATGCAATCATATGATCATGGGTTCGATCCCAAGGAATGCATGTGCTCATAAAGTGTATATGCACTATAAACCACTAAGGGTAGGTTTAGGGGTGGGGTGGGTGTAGTCGTTAATAAAAAAATGAGTTTTGCAAAATGGAAATAGGACAAATGGTGTAAAAAGTCCACACATTGCATTTAAATGAACACACATTTTGATTGGTAACAACAGTCATACATCATTTCATAACGACAGACGTAACATGACACTGTCATTATTTTTACGCCAGCTAGAGGGCGCATGACTTTAAAACGTAAATATAGGTCGTAATAAGATCCTTGAAAAACGACCTATAGGGTCATTTCCAGGATGCTGTGAGTGGTTGCCAGGGCACTGCTATGCGGCTGTCAGAGTATTCTAGGTGGTTGCTAGGCTGTTGCTATACAGTTTCCAGGGTGTTGTGAGTGTTGCCAGAGTGTTTCTATGCAGTTTTTGGAGTGGTGTGGGTAGTTGCTATGCAGTTACAAGAGTGTTCTAGATGGTTGCTAGGGTGTTGCTATGTGTTTGCCAGTGGTGTAGTGGGTTGTTGCAGGCCGCTGCTAGAGTGTTAGTGGTTGCCAGATTGCTAAAACTGGGGCCACACTTAACAACTATAGATGAAACATTCTAAGGGGCCGTTTTCAACACCTTTTTCAACTAAAACTGTTAACTTTTTTTGGTTTGGTTGATCATTTACATGACAACAGCGTTTTGGGGGCCTGAAAACCCAAACTTTTGAAAATGGGTTTTAAAGTGCAAATTTTTTAAACAGATACCATTATTGTTTCTGTGTACAAAAACGCAAATTTGTGAAAATGGTCATGTCAGTCTATGGGCGCATAGTGTTTTTCTACAAAGTGACAACACCAACTATTGGCCTGGCATGCATAATACAGTAAAAGGAAAAACTTTTTCTTTTTAGTACATCGTTGTCATGTAAACATACTTAGACTGAACTCAACACACATAAAGACTGTTTCCATCGACTGGAAATCAGATTCTAGTCTTTGACAGTCAGAGAGGAGCACAAATCTAACGACTGAGTCAGTACACTACACAACACACTTAACAACTGATAAGTCACGACGGGACATAAGTCAAAAGCACCTATACCGAGTCTATATGAATTTTGTTGTCTTCCAGGCAAAAATTGTAGATTCAAAGATCAAAGTTTAGCAAATATCTAAGCCAAATATAACAGTGATGGTTGCATTTTCATTAACAATTAACATAAGTGTTTAAATAAAGTGAAAAGTGTCATTCTTCTACTGTGTCCTAGGGTCATTTGAGTCCTTTCACGAAGTCATAGTCATGGTCAAAAATAAACAGTAAGCCCAAGAACGCAGCTGGAGATTGTCATAATTATGGTAGATTGTGACATGAATCTTAACTGCATTAATGTAACAATGTTTACTTGAGACGACACAGCTTCAAGGAGCGGAACGGAGAGGGAGTGGTGGTTATGTCTGTTGATTTAAGCAAACACAGATAGCTGTCAGCTGTCTGGTGGCAAGATCCATGTTTTCCACCTGTGAGAGAGCCCAATCTGGACTCATTTGTTCTGAGAGCGCTGTATATGAGGTTCTGTTTAGCTGTGAGTACATATATTCTTGTGACACCTATGCAAATATCGCCAGGGGCGGTAACAGAACGTTTGAGGACCAGAGAGCAGCAACCTGAGACCACAAGAGTCTTAATTTAGCTGTTACTTCACATTACAAGCTCTTACGCAAATTTCAGACATATTTCTGATTGATAGTATTAAAGAAAGAGAGCATTATGGTTTTATTTTCATGTTGAAGGCATATATTATTTCCCAAACATCCTCTTCCACACCTTTTTTCTTGGAAACTTGAAGCTTTCTTTAAAGTAGACTTGCTATACAAACAAAACAACTGTTGAAATGAAAAATATCCTGTCAGGTCTTGAACATTTATTTGACTCATTAATTTTGCAAATCCTTGCAATGACAATAACTACAAATCATCTCAAACACTGTGAACCCTGGTTATACAACATAAACGAGTGATAGTGTCAGTTTGTGGACATTAAAACGGAAGCAGATACTGGTGGTAAGAGGGTTGTTCACCTTGCACGCATTTATCATACTTAGTCAGGTGCAAAAATAGCACACTAAAGCAAGGGTTTGCTTCCAAGCAACATTATGTGGTGACATTTCCCCACAGCAAAACTGAGACAAACCGATAACAGTGGATTACCTTTGACAAGGAAAGTCATGTTTCTGAGTGGGCATTGTTCTCTTTTATCTTTTCTTAGAGATTGGCTTGTGTTTTTTCTCTTCGTTGAGGATACAAACTGCCCTTGGCACCACTGGCTGCCATTGTTATGAATTTAAGAAGGTCAAAGTATATATATAAAAAAGGAAGCTATTTAAGATTATGGTCTGGATCAACAATCTCTTACAATGTTTTCTTTTCTACACACATTTCTACCCACACCATGATGTTATTTAACCTAATGAGACATTAGTGTCTTTCCAAGCACATAAATGAAACACAGAAGCCATTCACTGAAGCATCACTAACCCACTGGAATCCACACTGCAAACAATGACTTACAGTGGAATCCTGCATCGTACTTCCAAAGAGCTGTTTATACAGATGTTAATGTCAATCAGGTCAGAATGATACTTTTTTTTTTTATACATGAATTCCATCACTGCATAACTGCACTAACTGGACAAAAATAAATGAACATGACATGGTGTGGAGCGGAAACTGTACAACTGACGGAAACGGATTTCTCCGCAAATAGTTACATTTTTAATGTAAAAAGATTTTACCTATAAAACCTAGGGTGAATTCAGGGTTATTGGGACACTTTTTGCCACTGAGATGAATTGGAAAAAATGTCCCAATCAACCTGAATTCACCCTATATATGACAAAAAAAAGCCAAACATTTTTATTAAGAGCATTATTTTTTACATTTTAACACTATATAAAATCCTAATTATCAATATAAAATCTGAATAGTTAACAACAGACGTTGGTAATTATTAGTTATGGGTAGGTCTATTGCATTTATTTGTTATTGCAATTAAAACTGGTTTCTTTTATGCTTAACTGTTTTACATTTATTTGTGGCCATAGTGCAGTTCTATGTAAATTTTGTAACACTAGGAAAGGCAAAATAAACATTATAAAAAAGATTATATATCTAAAAGAACAAAACCTGGATTAGGAATTAGCATTCATTAGTATCTGCATTCATAAGTAGCTAAACATCACAATGAATTGCCCAGAATAAGCAGCTGATGTTTGTAATCAAAATGCTCATTTTTGATTGCCACTGGATTATCGTAAAGTAAGTGTAAAAGTGTTTAAATTGCTTCCTAAACTTACCTTTGCATCCACTCTTTAGTTATTTCCCTCTTGATCACTGGTAAACAAAAACTCTGTATGCGAAGTAAAAGTGAATCTCCTCAGACCATGAAAAGAGAAGAATCGAATAATTCAGCACCGCTCTCTTCTTCTTTTTAGACGTGCGCGTCATCGACACCATGCTCGCAGTAACACGCCCCCGTCTCATTAATAATATTTACGTAACGTTACGTCCAGCACAGTAGGCTTATCTGATTGGCTGAACGACGTTGACAAGTTCCACAGAATGAATTGATTCATGAATTCGTGGTAATGTACATATAGAGCTTAACTTTTTTCTATAATTGTTTTTACTTGGTAATTTTGTGTGTAAAGCAGCCAATAAAATACTTTTGAAAGCGAAAATGAAATTTGGAAGAATAGCCTATCTGAAAATGTTTGTTGTTAAATGTATGTATAGGCTACTATATAGAGCCTATGGCACATAATGCTTAGGTATTGATTATCTCACAAAAAGCTTGGGGATAAACATAGAAATGTTATAATAACTCAAATTGCCCCCAAGTTAGAACAGCTGCTTTGTCACTGTTTGGTTAGCATAATCTACCATTGAAATCAACAAACAAACTATCAGTCTTTTGTAGCCTACATGATTTTGCCCTGCAGGCAGGTGGTTTCTGTTTTCAGCAAAAAAAAAAAAAAAGGTTTAACCAAAGTTTCACAGCTGTTCTGCAGCTGACTAATTTTAAAAAGCAGTACAGGTAACTGTTTTTTTTGTGATCCATAAAAACTTGCTCATGTTTTTGCTCATTTGTAAAGGCGAAGAACAAGTTAAAGCATAACCCCATGAGAATACTTGAGTGAAATGTAATACTTAGAGTACTCAGAGATGTCCTTAACCCTTGTGAGCTGCTCATTTGGGGTGTACACTCAATTGTTACAAAATGTAACTTTGTAAGAAAAAAAAATATATATATATTTAACAAATGTAATTTTACACAGTTTATTAATGTTTTTACTCCAGATTTGTGCAGGTTTTGGAGGATTTATGATATTTTGTAAATTTATATAAATAAATTAAAAAATATTTTTTAAATAGGTTCTTATACAAAAACAGCTTTTTATGTAACATTCACTTTATAAAAGACCCACATTTCTAACTTTCATTCATGGTGATAACATGGATAATCTGACATGGTTTAGTGTAAGATTTTTGCCAATCTTTTAGAAAATGCAGTTTTAAAAGTAAAAAATGATCACTTTATCCAGTAGATGGCTGCAGAGCTCCACTATTTGCTATTTGACTGACTGAAAGACATCTTTTCACAAGTGTTTCTGGTTGGATTCATATCTACATATTATGAAATCACAATTCTAACAATAAAAATACTTTTTGTCAAAGTTTAGCATTTTTTTTGTACTGAAAGAAATTAGTTTTTCAGTAAATGTTACATTATGATTAGAATCAAACCTGAACAAGATGTTACAAAGAGAAAAGTTGGAGTCTTTAGAGTTTATCATTTATTTCAAACATCTGTTTTTCATATAATTCTACAAATGTAATTTACACTTCAGTTACTAAATAAACAGAACAAAAATTAACAGAAATTAACAGTTATATTACATATTGAGTACAAATACACGACATGAACATCAAAATGCAATGAACTGAACAGAAATAAGAAATGAGCAATTAAAGCACATGGATTCTCTCTCTCTCTCTCTCTCTCTCTCTCTCTCTCTCTCTCTCTGTGTGTGTGTGTGTGTGTGTAGAGCATGATCATTTTGTATTGTGGATGTTTTAAAGGATGTTTAAATTCATTTCTGTCTATGTGCGTTCTGTGTTGTTTCAATAAATTCCAATTTATTTTTTTATTTGTAGATCTAGAAAGTGTTGACAACTGTACAATTTCTCATGCCATTTGTACAGAGAACATTTTTTTATTTTTTATTTCAGCAAACATCATTTGGGGTGAAAAAGACCCCGAACAGCACCTAAGGGTTAAACCAACTCTAGATTCACTAAATGCAAACAATTACACTGTAACAACACTTACTTGTTCTTTTTCTATTCTGTTTTTCTCTTTAGTTTATAAAAAAATTATAATAACTTGCTACGTGCACTGTGCTAGAAAAAACTGGGATTTAAAATAAAACTTACATACTGTTGCCCTCTTGCATAACTTTTATTGTTCTCATTTTGAAGTCGCTTTGTATAATAGCATCTGCTAAATGATTAAATGTAAACATAACAAACTGATCAAAACAAGCTTATAATTTCCTTTCACACAAATGATGTTGCTCCAAAAGTATGAAAATAAAAACTTGGCAACTGTAGACAAATCTCTCAAAACTTGGCAAATGTTAGACTGCAAGAGGTTCTACTGTTTATGAAAACATTCTTCCATCATTTTCAGTTAGCTGGAATGAATATTTCAACAGAAGCTGGGTCATATAGTGTCAAATTTATTTTAAGCAAATGCAATAATGCTCAGCTTAACTGGAAGATGTTTTGGATACATACAAATTCAAGTGAACCTATTAAACAAAATGTTTCATTAGTAATGAGATTAAACTTATATATATATAATGAGTACACCCCCATTGAAAAGTAACATTTTAAACAATATCTCAATGAACACAAAAACAATTTCCAAAATGTTGACAAGACTAAGTTTAATATAACATCTGTTTAACTTATAACATGAAGGTAAGGTTAATAATATAACTTAGATTACACATTTTTCAGTTTTACTCAAATTAGGGTGATGCAAAAATGAGTACACCCCACAATAAAAACTACTACATCTAGTACTTTGTATGGCCTCCATGATTTTTAATGACAGCACCAAGTCTTCTAGGCATAGAATGAACAAGTTGGTGACATTTTGCAACATCTTTCTTTTTCCATTCTTCAAGAATGACCTCTTTTAGAGACTGGATGCTGGATGGGGAGTGATGCTCAACTTGTCTCTTCAGAATTCCCCATAGGTGTTCGATTGGGTTCAGATCAGGAGACATACTTGGCCACTGAATCACTTTCACCCTGTTCTTCTTCAGAAATTCAACAGTGGCCTTAGATGTGGGTTTAGGATCATTGTCATGTTGGAAAAGTGCACGACGACCAAGGGCACGGAGTGATGGTAGCATCTTCTCTTTCAGTATAGAGCAGTACATCTGTGAGTTCATGATGCCATCAATGAAATGCAGCTCCCTGACACCAGCAGCACTCATGCAGCCCCACATAAGGACACTGCCACCACCATGTTTCACTGTAGGCACCATGCATTTTCTTTGTATTCCTCACCTTTGCGATGCCATACAGTTTTGAAGCCATCAGTTCCAAAAACATTTATCTTGGTCACTCCGGAGTATAGAGTCCCAGTAGTCTTCATCTTTGTCAGCATGGGTCCTGGCAAACTCTAGGTGGGCTTTTTTGTGCCTGGGCTTTAGGAGAGGCTTCTTTCGTGGACGGCACCCATGCATGCCATTCCTCTGCAGCGTACGCTGTATTGTATCACAGGAAATAGTCACCCCAGTTTGGCTTTCTACTTCTTTAGATAACTGCAGTGAACTTGCATGCCGATTTTCTTTAACCCTTCTCATCAGAAGACGCTCCTGTCGAGGTGTTAACTTCCGTGGACGACCTGGACGTCTCTGTGAGATGGTTGCAGTTCCATCTTTTTTCATTTTTGTACCACTTTTGCTACGGTATTCTGACTGATAAGTAAAGCTTTGCTGATCTTCTTGTAGCCATCTTTCTGGTGTAAAGAAATTATTTTCTTTCTCAGGTCTTGTGACATTTCTCTTCCATGTGGTGCCATTGCTGACAGTATGAAATGGGAAGGGGTTTTAACACCCTTTTATAGTCAACTGTCAGCTGGACACCTGTGTAATGAATAATTAGACTTGCCTGTGGTTATATTCTTGTTAAATTACATTTGTAGTCTAAATTTAGCTTTGCTCCAGAGACTTTCAGTGGGGTGTACTCATTTTTGCATCACCCTAATTTGAGTAAAACTGAAAATTTTGTTCTCTAAGTTATATTATTAACCTTACTTTCATGTTACAAGTTAAACAGATGTTATATAAAATTTAGTCTTGTCAACATTTTGGAAATTGTTTTTGTGTTCATTGAGATATTGTTTAAAATGTTACTTTTCAAAGGGGGTGTACTCATTTATGCTGAGCACTGTATATATATATATATATATATATATATATATCAATCATGACAACTCTCAGAATGAATTTAAACAGCATTTATTAATATACATGGTTTGGTCTTGGCGGACTAGATCTGCTACGTTGCTGCTGCTGCTGGATGAGTGAAAATACATCTAAAATCCACATGAAAACATGGAAGTAAATTTAGGCTGCTGCAAGGAAACCTAGGGAGAACCCCCAGAGCAGATCTAGCCAGGTGGTGCTGGGGAAGGTGGAGGGCAAGCGAAATCCCTTGCTGCACTGAAATGAACTGATCCAATTTGAAGTCAGGAATAAATAGGTTACGTAGATAGACAAAATGGAACGATTGGATGACCCATTGTCTTTAATTGAACCCATCAGCTGCTCGGAAGAGTTTCATGACTGAACTATATATGTATATAAATATATATATATATATATATATATTTTTTTTTTGACAAAACTTTATGGTGAAAAAGCTGTCTTTAAAGTAAAGATACTGTAGAATCTTTCTGGCATAAAGGATTCTTTAAAACAGTAAAGAACCCTAGGGTGCTATGTAGAAACCCACTGAAACTTTTTGCTCTAGTGTATGGTGAAATTTGAAAGCTCAAAATGGCCACACTTCTTGGTGAGTAGACATTAATTTCCTTTATTTTGTGTAGCTGAATCCACATCTGGGCTCATTTTCTTTTCATTTTTTCTCCACTTTTGTCTTAGAAGTGAGAAAGAACAAGAAATGAATGTGAACTGGGAAATGCATCACATCGCCTACATGCTCACTGTGGAACTTGTTGGAACATGTGCATTAACGGCTCATGTTGAGTGGGATGCAGAAGTTCAGGTTCTTCATGGCATCAGACCAGTTAAGTGCCAGTTAAAATCTAACAGACATTTCCATCCACAGCAGGGTTGGATTACAGACCGGACCAGTGCCTTGGGGTCTTGAACTACCAGAAGCCTTTGAAACCTCAAGCTGTATGGCCCGAGACTGACAATGGAAGCTGGCACATAATTATGAAATAGGTTGAAACCATCCTTGTTCATCTCCCCATCTGTATCTAATGTCCGGCGTCAGGTTTGACTTTATAATCCCCCTCTGATGACAGAGACCCCAGCAGAACGCCTGTTCGATTCTGCACACATGTACTAATACTAATTAATGTAGTAAATTGGATTGTGGGGAACATGCAGCTGCAGCACTGGGGAGATTAGGGCAGGAAATGGACACACACAACACAAATAAACATTACCTCCTTTCTAAATTTACCCAGAAATGATCTCTAATGGTGTTTTTTGGACAGATTCAATAGTATCCAGAAAAAGTAACCGCAATTACTCTTCTCTAGAATCATGGCTTGATTTAGAAAAGGGGAGAACGGGGTCATGTGTAACAAAGTTATAGTGATGATTTAGTATTCTTAATAAAGTTATTCCTGAGCAAAACATATTTACTAGAAATTTGCAGGGAAATTTTCTTATATTTCCCTTATGCTATAAACTTATCTCTAAACTGCTAGTTAAAAGTTAACAAGCATGACAGATGTTACGCCCATCTATTTAACAACTATATTATTTCATCATGGCTGTAAGTTGAGATCAACTGAGACACCAATGTGACTTTTGAGTCTTTAAATTATGCAATGAAGATTCTTTCATTAAAGTAGTAAAGTCAGTATCTATTCCTAAAAGCCTAATAGCCTAATATTCTTTTTGAAAATTAGCCTATAAAGTGAAAGAAAAAAAAGGGGGAAAAAAACAAAACAAAACAATGTTATAACTGAGATGTGACCATATTAATGCCCAGAAAAACGTAATTTTCCGTGTTCCGCTCTGTCTAGCGCACAGTTAAGAGTGCGAGCCTTTCAAAGGATGCTCATTTGGCCGTGAGCGCGGAAAGACGCGTCGGGCGCGAGCACAATCTAGTGCTGCATGTTACGCAGCATGTTTGAGCTTCCTGAAGAGGTTTGTTCTAGTGCGTCATTCAGGTTCAGCTTTTGTTTATGTGCGCTGATTAATGTTTAATCAATGTGTCTCTTGAGAAAATTTGGACTTAATCGTTAAACTCATATGGATTAGATCTTCATTTGTTTTTCCGAAGATGAAGGAAAGTCTTTTAACACAGTGAACAATGAGAATTTTTTTTTTTTTAATAGCCTAGTTTGAAGGGTTAGTTAACCCAAAAAGGAATATTCTGTCATTAATTACTCACCCTCATGTCGTTCCACACCCATAAGACCTTCATTCATCTTCAGAACACAAATTACGATATTTTTGATAAAATCAGAGAGGTATATGACTCGTCCATAGACAGCAATATAATCACCAGTTTCAAGGTCCAGAAAGGTACTAAAGACATCGTTAAAAAAGTCGACGTGACTGCAGTGGTTCAATCTTAATTTAATGAAGCGACGAGAATACTTTTTGTGTGCAAAAACAAAACAAAAATAACGACTTTATTCAACAATATCTTCTCTTCTGTGTCATTCTCAAATGTTGTTTACATTCAGCGCTTCCAGGTTCTACGTCAGAACGGAGACTCATTATTGGCCAGCTCCTGCGTCAGCATCACACGCATACATCTTGCTGCTCATGTGATCAGCTTTGACCAATACTGAGCCAGCATTCGGATGTAAACACGGAAGAGATTGTTGAATAAATGTTTTTTTTGTTTTGTTTTTGTGCACAAAAAGTATTCTCGTCACTTCATAAAATTAAGATTGAACCACTGCAGTCACGTCAACATATTTAACGATGTCTTTAGTACCTTTCTGGACCTTGAAAGTGTTGATTATATTGCTGCCTATGGACGAGTCATATACCTCTCGGACTTCATCAAAAATATCTTAATTTGTGTTCCGAAGATGAGCGAAAGTCTTACAGGTGTGGAACGACATGAGGGCCAGTAATTAATGACAGAATTTTCATTTTTGGGTGAACTAACCCTTTAAGCCAGGTCAATATACCTGGATGGGAGACCTCCTGGCAAAAACTGGCTGCTGTTAGAAGAGGTTTTAGTGAGGCCAGCAATGATCTGTGCTCATGCTATGATCTGTGTGCCCCAGTATAGTGATGGGGACACTATACAGTAAATTGGCATCATCCTTCAGATGAGACGTTAAACCGAGGTCCTGACTCTCTGTGGTCATTAAAAATCCCAAGGCACTTCTCGTAAAGAGTAGGGGTGTCCTGGCCAATTTCCTTCCATTAGCCTTTATCAATCATGGCCTCCTAATAATCCCCCTCCATTGAATTGGCTCCATCACTCTCTCTCTCATCTCGTCTGGTGTGTGGTGAGCGCACTAGCGCCGTTATACTGTGGCTGCGTCACATCATCCAGGTGGATGCGTCACACTGGTGGTGGGTGAGGAAAGACCCCAGATATGATTGTAAAGCACTTTGGGTGTACAATAGTACATAATAAAGCACAAAAATGCTTCCTTCCTATGAAAAATGTTACATCTGCTCCTGTTCTCTGCAGCCACTTAAAGTCTTTGGGATGGAAACACAGATCCATACACGTTGCAACACATACATCCACTCTCACCAAATGCAGAAGAAAAAACAAAACAAAAAAAAAACAGGTTGCTGACACTTACCATCCACATTTCTAAAGAGGGTTTGTTACAAAAGATAAAATTTGTTTAAGAGAGATTTAAGTTATTTTTTGTTGGCAGCAGCTGTTTAGACAAACAATTCCATCCAAACAAGTAACTCAGCTAACCAGGTTTTCTGGTCTTAGCTGGTTAAGGATGACTATCCTTCAAGGATTTCAAGGGACTTTTTTTTTTTTTGCAGCATAAAATGACTGAATTTGCAGCAGCTTTTATCAAAATTTGCGGCCATATTTACAGCATTTCTTGTTGTTTTCTTGTTGACCACATTCTTTTAACCCTCTACTGCACACATGTTGATGACATGAAAAAAAAATATTCCACATCATTTTTCGGTTCATTTGGGAACATTTTATTGATACATATTTTTTTTTGACCTCCCACCCTCCCCCCATCCCAAAATATTGCCTCAGGGCAACGTTGTGCAACAACGGTACAGAATCATAGAGAAATGTATAATCTAAATCACAATTTTTTAAAAAAATGTCTAGAAATCATTAAGTAAAAAGGGAAAAACACTTGAAAGACATTGATATACTGAATTTGATACATGCATAGGTTTGTATCATGTAGTGTGTCATGCCATATAATGTACTTCATGTAATAAGATTTCACTCCGTACGAAACTTCAAAAAGCAGTTCTTCTCTGCTGTGAAATAGTGGTGTATGTTACAATTTTTGCACATCACTTTGGGTGTTCCTGCACACCCAGGAACCCTGCATCTTCCCTTCTTATAACACATTATAGCCAATGTGAGGTATTGTCCAAAACATCCTCAAAAAATACCCCTTATCGCACAAAAAGAAAAACTTAATTTCTGAACATGCAAAATAAAAAAAAACTTCTCTACACCTTCATACACACACATATTTTTATGTACAGTTCATGTCATTTTAAATAAGATTACTAAAGCAAATAATCTTGCCTTCTTCTCACACCATGTGCTCCTGTGACCATGTGTCAGAACAGAATGTCTCACCTTTAAACGGTGCTTGATAGTGACTCCCACACCTTACTGGAATGTTCTTTGGTACTTTCTCGACCTTTCTAATTGGTTGTAATCATTTAAAGAAACATTTACTAAACATTGGGCTTAAGAAAACTTTCCATTGCCTGAGGACAACGCTGTGCTACATTGTTACTACTTTTCTGACCTCCAGAAACCATTGCAGGGCTCCAGACTAACATTTGAGGGCAGTAGCACTGGTGCCATTAAAGGGTTAGTTCACCCAAAAATGAAAATTCTGTCATTAATCACTCACCCTCATGTCGTTCCACACCTGTAAGACCTTTGTTCATCTTCGGAACACAAATGAAGATATTTTTGATAAAATACGATGGCTCAGTGAGGCCTCCATTGCTAGCAAGATAATTAACACTTTCAGATGCCCAGAAAGCTACTAAAGACTATTTAAAACAGTTCATGTGAGTACAGTGGTTCAACCATAATGTTATGAAGCGACGAGAATACTTTTTGTGCACCAAAAAAACCAAATAACGACTTTATTCAACAATATCTAGTGATGGGCGATTTCAAAACACTGCTTCATGAAGCTTCGAAGCTTTACGAATCTTTTGTTTCGAATCAGTGGGTATGGAATGACTTGAGGGTGAGTAATTAATGACAGAATTTTCATTTTTGGATGAACTAACACTTAGTTACTAAGTTCTAAGGTGGCACCAGCCCGATTTGGCAGCGCTGTGAGGGCTGACAGAAAAGTACTGAGCTTGAGTTGATATGCAGATAATATTAACTTTTATTTTATTATTAATATATATATATATATTAAAAATATATACTAGGGTGTGGAAATGGCTAATAAGCCAATAAATGCTCCTCTGCAGCAGTGGCAATTTATTGTCTTTTTTATTTCTAAATATGTGTTTGCTTTCCTATATCGTGAAACCTTTAGTTTTACAAATGGGGACAAACTATGAAGGATGAACAAATAATGTTTTGGACATCACATTAAAAATAACATTCAAATTGGTCAATATTTAAAGCTTTGAAGTGCTGGAAAAAGTTGTTTGAAGCACCTAAAAGCACTCAAAAAACAATAGACCATTTCTGCCACAAGTTATTTCTTTTAGTATTAGTGGCGCAATGTTTCTTATGGTTTTCAGATTATATAGAGCTGTGAAGAAAGCGCTTGAATTCACAACATCGCTGTGAAATCTTGCAAGAAGAATTTATGTTATATTCGTCACAGAATTCTCTGTTAAACCACAGATATAAGATCCACGTGGGCACTGTTTGATCTGATATCTGTGGTTTAACAGAGAATTCTGCGACGATGCTTCTCACAACATTTCACAGTGACGTCAGGGGCATAATTTCCACTAGGGACATGTCCCAACCACTTTTCAAAAGCCCATTTGTGTCCAATTAATTTTTAAACCTAGTGATTTTATAATGTTTAATATTGATTCAAAAGCGAAACTAAGTGAAAAACTATTACAGGAAATGGTTAATATATGCACAAATAAATGCTACTCTGCCGCTACCTGCCTTCGACGTGTGAACTCTGAGAACTTTTTTTTTTTTTTTTTTTTAGACATTTGCTTACAGAGTACAAAAATGAGAAATAATCCAACTCGGGGAACATCGATCAAGCCCGACCTCAGCGAGACACGTCATTTGACATCACTTCCAAGATGTGGCGGATGATCTCTCTTCCTGACCATCTGGAAAAACCCCTCTAACACCAGCCTACAGGCCATCAGATCAGATTGGTTTTAACTGTGCAGTGATAACATGTTAAGACACTTTTAGAAAAAAATGTTTGATATAGAACCTTTTAAGGGTTCCCCGGGGTTAGAGGTTCTTTAATTTAGTTCTAATGAATTAATTTTTTTAAATCTTTTTTTCAATTGATTTATTTTGATGAAAGTTTATGAATTTTTAACTTTATAACTAGCAAAAAAAAAAAAAAAAAAACCCAAACAGAAAAGTATTATGCAATCATTTAAGAAATTTTCCTTATACAGAAGCTTTTTGGCAAAAATGGTTCGTAAAATTGAGTTAAAGGGTTAGTTCACCCAAAAATGAAAATTCTGTCATTTACTCACCCTCAAGTAGTTCCAAACCTGTATGAATTTCTTTGTTCTGTTGAACACAAAGTAAGATATTTGGAAGAATGTCAGTATCAGTAACCAAACAGAACTCACCCCCTCAATGACTACCATAGTATTTATTTTTCCTACTATGGTAGTCAATGGGGGGCGAGATCTGTATGGTTACTGACATTCTTTCAAATATCTTCCTTTGTGTTCAGCAGAACAAAGAAATTCATACAGGTTTGGAACTACTTGAGGGTGAGTAAATGATGACAGAATTTTCATTTTTGGGTGAACTATCCCTTTAAGAACCATAGGGTTCTATAAAGAACCCCACTGACTCTCTTTTTTATACTGTATATATTTAATAATAATAATAAATGCTACATTTAAATGTCAAATATACAGTTTTTAGTCACATCAAAACTTGTTACTCACCTTGAAATAAACTGAGGTCTCCTCCTACTAAACATTTATTAGGGGTAAACCATCTTTTAATAATAATTCAACCAATTGACAATTTAATTAATGTATTCAC
This sequence comes from Ctenopharyngodon idella, assembly GCF_019924925.1. Classification (NCBI taxonomy): domain Eukaryota; kingdom Metazoa; phylum Chordata; class Actinopteri; order Cypriniformes; family Xenocyprididae; genus Ctenopharyngodon; species Ctenopharyngodon idella. The sequence continues at coordinate 32,242,736 of NC_067237.1, read as the reverse complement.
CGAACCAAAAAAGAACCTATCAATCATCATCATGATGTTATGTGTGAGCGCGTGTCGAAAAAAAAATATGGAAAGATTTTTGGAAAGATTTTAATAGTTATTGAATGTTCTACATCTTACAGTAAATATTATACAATTACAAACTTGGCTTAATTATGTCACAGAGATCACTAACTGATCTTCAAAAACAAAAACAAAACAATAAAAAACCCCAAAATAATAAAAACAGTTTTACACTTCATTTCACAAGCCTGATGCGGGTCTCCTTGCTCAAATGGTAGTACAGCACAGTCTGGACGGCACTCGCGAAAACATGCTCGGACCTACCAGAACCTCGAAGGAATGAGATTTCGATGGTGCCAGAACCGTGCTGTAGTGCGTAATGCATACTATGGGGCAAGGACTCTTTAACACTCACTGAAGGGAGATCAATTCTGGAAGACTTTCCCCTTTTTGCTTTACATTTAGAATGCAAACGACAAAGTCTTATTCACCATATGGGTCAAACATAAATAGCCGTTTTCCTAAACAGTAGCGTGAAATAGCAACCTCTCGTATGTTTGCGTCAAAGCCAATGGTACATATCACAGGTTTTCAGCAAGAGTGTGAAACCAGTGCCACAATTACTTTAGAAATACCTTTACATACTGGTGACGTGACACTGACTTCACTAGAGCTAATAACCCGTTGCATGCATCACGGGCGCTAGTAAACAATCCTTTGATCGATGCCCTGAAACAAAAGAACAGAACAGTGCATGGGTTTGCAATATCGACATCACATGTTCTCAATACGTTAGAAAAAGAAGAAAAAAAAACAAAACAAAACAGGAAATCGAAGCCTCATCCACATCACGCCGAGTGAAAATGACTCAGTTTACGAATGATTCCCAAAAAACCCACCTGATTTCACACAGAAAACGGATCAATCCATTTTTAAAATGAGAGAAATACATCAAAATGTATAATGTGTGGTGAGTGGGAAAATATCGGAGTACACTGTAAAAAAGAATTGTTGGTTTAACTTAAAAAAGTAAGTTACCTGGTTACCTTAAAAATTTGAGTTCACTGAAATTAAAAATTTGAGTTAATACAATAAAGGCGATTGGTTTAATCAACAGAAACTCAAAATATTATGTTATCTGAACAACATTAATTATCTAAGTTGATTTGACAAATGAAAAAAATGTTGTGATAAATCATGAAAATATTTTTTTACAAGTGTACTGAAAAAAAATTTCTGATACAACTGTTCAGGATTAAAGTAATAATTCACCCAAAAATAAAAGTTCTGTTATCATTTTTGACCTTTTTTTCTTCTTCAGTGGAACATAAAAGACCAAAATGTTCATTTTTGGATGATCTATCCCTTTAAATTCACCATGACCCTGTGTTAAAATGTTGTACATCCCAGAAAATGCAACAGCTTTGCTCTTATCCAATTTTTACAAATAGTTCAGTAAGAATTTGCCACCATGATTTTCACTGTAAAGAACCATTTGTACAATGGAAAGATTCCATGGCTGTTAAAGGTTCTTCATGAAACTATATCCCAATAAAAACCTCTATTTTTAAGAGTGTAGCTACAGATTGCTGAATTCTGTCCCTCCTATCATTGCAACATAAAAAGAGGAAGAGAAAGCCAGATTGGGGAAATGCATGTAGAGGAAGAGGAAACCCTTTGAAGACTTGTGCTCTGAAATGCCTCTCAACCACATGGACTGCATCACTCCACTCCAGATCAACTATAAAGATCTTCTATTTAAGAAAAATGAACATCAATCATTAAAACTTTAAATAACACTTACGTAAAAAGCGCCTAAATTACATGTCAGAGTGGATGGTAACGTCCTCTCATTCTGAATTGACCCTTTATTCGTTTGCAGTGTAAAAGGTCACTCTAGTCCTAGAGTTCAGAGGTCTGACGGATCAGTCAATGTTTAATATGTCGACTACAGCGATTAGTTGCATCAATCAAGTCTTGTGATGCAAACATATGAAAAGACAAAGAAAATATAGTTCACTGCTTGATATAATACTGTATAAGACCAGCTGAAAAACGAAAGAGTAGGGCAGAGAGGGCATGAAAATGACATTGTATGTCATCAAAACAGCTACAGAGAAATGTGAATGTGCTGTGAATTCATCCAATAATCAACCAATGAGCCTGGTTTGACTAATTTGCATTACTTGATGATGACATCATGCTGATAAAAAAATGCATCATTACACAAATATTACATATACCAAAGGCCTCTTGACTCACTTAACTCGCTTTTGTCAAGAGATTCGCTCTGACTAAAGGCAAATTATTATACTGTAGTATATAATGCAATGAAGTTACAGTAATCTTCACGTAATCCGTCAAGAACATGTCTAGGTATTTTGCGTAAAGAAAACGAAGCCTATTTTTACAATTTTTATTTTTATTTTCATTACAATTTCCTTTATATTATTTATGAATCATGATATTTATTTTGCTGTCTTTGTTGATTTTAAATGAAAAATATCTTTAAAAAGTAAAAATTACAATATTGCAGAGATTCTAATGAGAATCTCTAATGTGAATTAAACAATAATAATAATAATAAAAACTACAGGATAATTGTTCTGAAAATAAAGCAAAAAAAAAAAAAAAAGGCTTCACTTATGTGAAACATTTATTTATTTTTTCCTATGTTTTTCATGGGATTCAGACACTCTGCGCCCTCACTCTCTCTCCCTTTACTTAAAACATCGAAGGGAATGTGCTGTAAAGTAAATGTATTATTCAAAGCAATCCATAAGCTGTGATTCAACATGATGCAACCATGCTTTGCAAAGGCATAGTTTCCATCTGATTACACTATACTGCATTCACCCGCATGACACATGCATTACTAGACGTTATTACTTTCACATAAGATCAGAGAATCAGTTCTTCCCACTTTGAGTGTACTATATATCGAAATAGTGGTTGATCAGCCAAACAAATAACAAAAAGAGAGTGATACTGTTCTGTACTGACAATAATATTACTTCCAGAGACATTACCAAGACTAATGGTTTGCAGAGTAAATGCTTGATTTTCTTAATTACATCATTAAATATGAGAGTGTACCGTATAATTGGTTATTAAGTTATGTCTATTTGTCAATGTGCAATGCTTCAGTATGATAACATTTCATAGAATACTTGATATGTCACTTCTGAGTACACTATTCATGGATACAGGCGAGGCCTTGGGATAGGAAATCAAAATTCTCTCATCTCTCTCTAAAAATGCTGTAAATTACAATTAAAAGCCATTCAAGCAGGCCGTTCTTATTATTGCATTGAACAACTCCGTTCCTACACCTAAAATCTGTGCAACTACAGGCCTAAAGGCCCAAGAATTCACAGAGGACCAGGGGTTAGACCCACTCTAAACCCGGAGCTGATTGGAAATTAATGCTGGAACGCCTTCCCTTCCTTTTTTTATTTATTTATTTTATAAATTTT